>NC_079217.1:45474333-45629333 GCF_029633865.1 Lampris incognitus | reverse complement strand
TGTTCAACAAATAAGAGAGCCAAGGCTGTGGTCAAAAACCCATAGTCCCCAGAACAAAAGGTTCAATAAGGCGAAGGGGAGGCCGCTCACGGGGGAGGGCCGCTCACTGGGGAGGGCCTGCTGCCGGCGAAGTTTTAGAAAGGCCGAGATCCACACACACGTCGGGGCACAGCTCGACGGTGAAACAAGTCCAAGTAGCAAAGTATAATTTAACAATGACGTCTTGAGTTTGACCTACATCATGTGGGACATGAACACGTATATACACACAGATACACACTGACTTTACTCCCCCACCCCACATACCCCTCCAAAACACTGCTCACCGTGAAGAGGAGATCCCGAGGGGCTGCTGGACAGCCCAGGGATGGGGCTGCAGCGCCCCCCTATGACTCCTGGACCCCCTATGACACAGCCGCCGCCTCCTCCCACACCTCCGGTTGCAGCTCTGCTGAGCTCCTGCTCAATCTCCTCCAGGCCTGCGCTTTTCTGGAAGCGGGACATGCGATTGACCACACGCGGGGACATGTGGGTGCGGGCGCAGGGGCTGCCGCCGTACGGGTTGATGGGGAAGACGTGCGAGGTGCCGCGCAGCGTGCTGATGGCCACCCAGCGGCTGTCCTGGCTGAAGCACATGTCCTGCACCTGAAGGAGGGGATAGGTGTGGATCAGGACAGAGGGAGGAAGGAAAATGTTAGAAAAAGGCGAGATAGGGAAAAGAGGGTCCACAAGAGGAGGAAAGGTATGGAGGAAGGCAAGGCGGGTTCAGGAGTGAGAGGTCAGAGTGGGAAACGGGATGGAGGAACATCAACGTGGAGTCAGAGGCACAGGGTGGAAAAGCAGGTGGAGGAGAAAAACGGGCAGAATGGAAGGTCCATACAGAGAGAACGGAGAGGACGAAGATGAGTTTGAAACAGATGGACGGGACATTAGACAGAAGTGGGGGTAGGAGTGTATCAGATGGGGAACACGGGGTAAGAAAAGAGAGGTAATTTGGTCAGTATATGAACATATTGCACACTATATGGTAAAACACCAGCTCATTGCATGTGTTCAAATTGTCCGTGGGTAAAATACTCGTTGTGAGTAAAGCTGGGCTTTGTCCACATCGAGTCTACATTTGTCTTTTGGACAAGGACCATGCTGCTGTCTAACTCTAACGTTCTTTAGTCATTACGTGTCATGGCCATGAGGAAGCAAATGGCAAACAACTTGTGAACTGTCAATAGACAGCAGTGGGACAGCAGGCTGATAATGCAGGTCTGCAGATCGGACAGCGCAGGAAGAGGAGCCTCGAGGTAAACGCTCGGCGCACAACCGAGTCAAAGTGACAGTCAAACAAAGGTTGTGAGGTGCAGGGTGCAGGGTGCAGGGGTTACTGATCCATACAGCTGCTGTGTGCCTCCATGTCTGCACAGCTGCAACTCTACCCATCATGGTGAGCATCACCTGTGGCCCAACCCCACACCACCACCTACACATATCAGATCTACTGGCTCGCCACACATGATAGGAAGCAGATTAGCCAGAACAGACTGAGGGCATTTAAACAGCTATGTCCTGTAAGTGTCAGACCTTGAAAAGACAAGGTGAGCGACAAAGTTCAGTTTACCGTTTATAAAATTCAACATGGAACCGAATCTATTTCAGCCGTTACACGCGAGCCATCCCCGGTGCACTCTACCTCATAGCTGCACACAAAGACAACTTGCACAATATGCGGGTTTGTGCAGAACTGCACAGAATAACATGCTTCATAGGAAAGCCCGCTTGTTGTTGTGAGGGGAAATATTCAGTTTTGATGAACACGTAGGAAGTAGTAAAAGAGGGTATTTGCACCTCTGACAAGCTTGGAAAACCAATCAGAAATGAACAACATAAGCAAATGTACGACGTGCCCAACACTTTGCAGAATACTGGGGAGCTGCAGTTCTCATCGTATTCATGTCAACACAAGCTACGCTAGTGGCCGCACAGAGTTACAAGTTTATTTTCATGCCACTGAATGTATTGTTGTTTTGACTCAACTGGTTTAGCATTTTGATTATGTTATTGTATTTTTAAGTACATCATATTGTTAATTTCAGTCAATTAAATTATATATTTAGAAGTCACCGCAGTGATAAACTCCAAAATAACAAATGGCAGATAAGGGAACTTGAAACATAAACACGGGGATTTTATTGAGCCGCTGCAAAGAATCAAACTGTGGCAAGGGGATGAATGATAACTTTTGTCTTAGACAAAGATGGTGTGAAAAAAAGGGCAAGTTGTCCTCAAACATTGGCCGGTTCACAAGGAACAAACACTTGAGATGATAACATCTGCCTGAGTATGTCAGACACGCAGGAGACCAGAGAAAAAGAGGCTGCAGACAATACAAGTGAAGGAGGGAGAGAGAGAGAGAGAGAGAGAGAGAGAGAGAGAGAGAGAGAGAGAGAGAGAGAGAGAGAGAGAGAGAGAGAGAGAGAGAGAGAGAGAGAGAGAGAGAGAGAGAAATACTGGGAAAATAAAAGACCAGGCAGCAGAGTAAGGGTGCTGACAAAGCGAGCAGCCGTCATCTTCTACATAAGAACATCACACTATAGTTAGAACGAGACGAGTCTCGGGACAAGTCTGAGGACACATGACGCCCCCAGCCAGCCAGCAGGTCAGTTGCTCAGACACACAGACAGACAGACATACAAGCAGACAGACAGACAAGCAGACGGACGGACAGACAGACAGACAGACAGGCAGGCAGACAGACAAGCAGGCAGGCAGGCAGGCAGACAGATAGGCAGACATACATACAGAAGAGCAGGCAGGCAGACAGACAGACAGACAAGCAGACAGACAAGCAGGCAGACAGGCAGGCAGGCAGGCAGGCAGGCAGGCAGGCAGGCAGGCAGGCAGGCAGGCAGGCAGGCAGGCAGACAGACAAACAGGTAGGTAGACAGACAGACAGGCAGGTAGACAGACAGACAGACATCCAGCTATGCACCTTCAGGCCTTTTTAGTCTGTTGTCAGTCCAAACCAGGTAAATGTCCCCGGCAATGACAGGTAATGGGGCATCCTCTGCATACCAGACAGCATCTTTACATCACAGAGACCAGTCAGTCGGTCTGTGCTGCCTGACCCTCTACCTTGGCTGATTATGGATGATTTGGAGTTGAGAAAGGCTACTTTGTGTGCTTCTAATGGGTCATAATAGTCCTGTCAAAGCTCTTCCAACTACGTGCTGACCTACTGTAAACGAGTGTCTGGCTTCTGCTGTCAGAGCCAGTAATTGGATAAGAATCAGACAAAGGATCACCTGAGGGGTGTGTAGGTGTAGAAACCTAACATGACATACACTGCACATATCGTACACACAAATCATCTTTTAACAGCTGAATGTGACAGTCTACTGCGCACACACACACCGACACACACACACACACACACACACACACACACACACACACACACACACACACACACACACACACACACACACACACACACACACACACACACACACACACACACACACACACACACACACACACACACACACACACACACACATTCCAGAGACTGAGTAGGGTGCCCTCTTGTCATTGTCCAGAGAGGACTTGATGGCATCGCTGATAGCCAGACAGACAGATAGATGCCACAGAGATGTATTTAAAGTGTCTTGTGTAGTTTTTAATCACTGACACTGGATAAAGAGATTAGGGAGCTCCATTTACCTGAGAAACTGGAATGGAATGACAGGAATGCTTCAGATAGGGAGTGGGATAATAAAGAAAGAGGGCATAGAGAGAGATGATGAACAGAGCAAACCGGAAGAAAACTAAACAGTCTCAACAGTATGAAGGGCGTACAGAGGCAAAAGTAACAAAACGAATTCAAAACCGACGTTTTCCGCTGGGTCTCAGTTAAACTGCAGTATCATAAACTCGATAAAAGAGGGAAAAGAGAAACGTCCTGAGCTGCCAGCACTGTGACCTCCCTGACAAGAGCAGTCCAGTTTGCTCTGTGGCTCCGAGCGCCACTCTGCTCTGGCCCTCCTCCTTCACTACCTACTGGTTGTTATCAGCGCTAGGTTTGTTTACCTAGCCTGGCCCCGGGTCACTGACAGCCGGCCGCATGTTTAGCCGCTGGCAGACAGATAAGAGGCATCCCTCCACCCACCTAACTGGAGACTTTATCACTCTCCAGTGTGAGTGTGTGTGTGGTGATAACCCCTCTAGCCCTATCGCTCGGCTAAGGCCAGCATTCAATGTTTACGACAGGCCGGATCAAAGTGAGCTCAGTGTGCAGCCGGTCAGTGGACCTGCCGTTAGATCGTACATTAACTCGGACAGGCATTGGATGTGCATGTGTGCATGTGTCTAGTCAATATTCCTGAATCGAACGAGTCCTGAAGGTGTCTTGGTTGAGTAATGACCTCCTGTTTGTACTGCAGAGTTCTTGCACTGTAATGGGTGGTGCAGAATCAAACGCAAGTTATTAGCTTATATGTAATTTGACTCATGCATTTTAAATTAAAACCTAACTAGTGCCAAATACAGGAAGTTGAAGCAGTTCATCTGGACACATTTACTGACAGATAAAATAAGGGTGGGTCTATTGCTAAGGGTGGGGTCGTTTTGTAATTTCATACGGACTACCTCCACTGCTTCATCAACAGGAACGCACATGAAGAGAGACATAACATCATGAGAGACCACTGTTTCATCCCCCTCCATAAGGATGTCCCTCACCTTATCCACAAAAGCCATAGTGTTCTGAACGTGATGTTCAATACTGCCTACCAACAGGTTAAGAACAGATGCCAGATTACTGAGTGTGCATAAAGACAACAGCACCAAATGGTTTGTTAAGCAGACATGCTAGCCTTAAACCACTGAGGAGATGGTAAATTTAGTTTGCCCAAACATAACCTGACAAATTGGGGCCCAAATTAGCAACGTTTTGTATCTATGAACAAACACCAATCAAAATGTGGTTTAAATAACTGATTTTATAGCTGCCGGTCAGATTTCAGACAATGTTGGGCTTTAGGTCGACAAGTTGGAACAAATGCCTTCAAGAGTTCCTCAGGCTCTTCCCAAAAATACACAAACTCGGTCTTTCCTCTTCCAGATAATCAAATGTTCTCTGGTCCTCCACATGAAAGCCCTGGATGGATATGTGTTCACTATTTTGTGAGTGGCGTGTTTGGCTAGGCATGCTGTGGTGCAGCAGGGAATCTCCTGCCCTGTGACTCATTCTCCACTGGAGCTCCACTGAAGGCCCAGCAATCTACTTGCTGACTTTACTCACTTCTCTTGCTTTCTTTGTATACCTTGCTCACAATTTTCTGCAGGGTATGTGCGTGCATGTGTGTGTGTGCATGTGTGTGTGTGTGTGTGTGTGTGTGTGTGTGTGTGTGTGTGTGTGTGTGTATACACACACACACACACACACACACAAAGCATATATATATATATATATATATATATATATATACATACATACACACACACACACACACACTTTGGACAAAAGTATTGGGACACACCTCTTAATCATTGAATTCAGGTGTTCCATTCAGACCCATTGCCACAGGTGTATAAAATCAAGCAGCTAGCCATGCAGTCTCCATTTACAAACATTTGTGAAAGAATGGGTCGTTCTGAAGAGCTCAGTGAATTCAAGTGTGGTACTGTCAAAGGATGCCACCTTTGCAATAAGTCAGATCGTGAAATTACGGTCAACTGTAAGTGGTATTATTGAAAAGTGGAAGCGTTTAGGAACAACAGCAACTCAGCCACAAAGTGGCAGACCACATAAAGTCACACAGAGGGGTCAACGAGTAATGAGGCGCATAGTGCGTAAAAGTCGCCAATGCTCTGTTGACTCAATAACTGCAGAGTTGCAAACTTCCTCTGGCATTAACATCAGCACAAAAACTGTGCGCCGGGAGCTTCATGGAATGGGTTTCCATGGCCAAGCAGCTGCATGCAAGCCTTACATCACCAAGCACAATGCCAAGCATGGGATGGAGCGGTGTAAAACACGCTGCCACTGGACTCTGGAGCAGTGGAAACGTGTTCTGTAGAGTGACGAATCACGCTTCTCTGTCTGGCAGTCTGATGGACGAGTCTGGGTTTGGCAGATGCCGGGAGAACATTACCTGCCTGACTGCATTGTGCCAACTGAAGGTTTGGTGGAGGAGGGATAATGGTATGGGGTTGTTTTTCAGGGGTTGGGCTAGGCCCCTTAGTTCCAGTGAAGGGAAATCTTAATGCTTCAGCATACCAAGGCATTTTGGACAATTCTATACTTCCAACTTTGTGGGAACAGTTTGGGGAGGGCCCTTTTCTTTTCCAGCATGACTATGCCCCGGTGCACAAAGTAAGGTCCATTAAGACATGGTTGGGTGAGTTTGGTGTGGAAGAACTTGACTGGCCCACACAGAGCCCTGACCTCAACCCCATCGAACACCTTTGGGATGAAGTAGAACAGAGATTGTAAGCCAGGTCTTCTCGTCCAACATCAGTGTCTGACCTCACAAATGCCCCTCTGGATGAATGGGCAAACATTCCCACAGATACACTCCGAAATCTTGTGGAAAGCCCTCCCAGATGGGTGGAAGCTGTTATAGCTGTAAAAGGGGGGCTCCATATTAATGCCTATGGATTTAGAATGGGATGCCATAAAATCTCCTGTAGGTGTAATGGCCAGTTGTCAGTTGTCCCAATACTTTTGTCCATATAGTGTGTGTATATATTTCATGCCATAAGCAATCATGAGCTGTCAATAAAGTTAAAAATAAATAAATAAACTTTATTCAACTTTATTGACAGCTGATGATTGCTTATGGCATGAAACAGGCTTGTACTGTCTCAAAGAATTTACTTGACTCACTGGATTATTTTGCTGCTTATCTGTTGAGCACTATCCCTACCATTGAGTGTTTCTTTTAACAAAGTTTTATTCATATATATATACATATGTGTGTGTGTGTGTGTGTGTGTACATCGTTATGTCATGCCAATAAAGCCATTTGAATCACAGGGCCTTGTTAGTAACTACTATAGTTAAAATTTCTAAAGGGGCTATCTGGTGATCCATAACATGTATCTAACATACACTCGTTAGTAACTAGTATATGATAAATATATTTTATGGATCACCAAATAGCCCCTCCAGAAATCCCAACTAGCTTCCTTTAAGCTGTGGCAGCAATGCAAGTGCTAGTCAATGGGCTATGAAACAAATGACAAAATACCACAGTATACCAACGCTTTCCATCAGTTCTGTTACATATTGTAACGACCACGACTGACTAGACTATTAAAATGGTCCATGATGAAAGGGCATAATTCACGGAGCATGACATAGTGTGTGCTTTTGAGTAAGGGGTTAATCTAAAATGAACCTTGGCTTTAAAAAGATCTTTATCTCCACATGCTTAAAATCACTGTTCATTCTCTGACCAGGTAAAGACCATCTGATCATAGAAATGTGTAACCTAAAAAGCTTAGACTGAGTGCTAGTGTTTACTATAGTGTGTATATAATGTGTGTGTGCACATATATATATATATATATATATATATATATATATATATATATATATATACATACACACACACACACATATATACACACACACGTATATATATACACACACACGTATATATATATATATATATATATATATATATATATATATACATACACACGTATATATATACACACACGTATATATATACATATATATACACATACATATATATATATATATGTATATACATATATATAACTTTGTTAAAATAAACACTCAATGATAGGAAAAGTGCTCAACAAATAAGGAGCAAAATAATCCAGTGATTCAAGTAAATTCTTTATGAGACAGTACAAGCCTGTTTCATGCCATAAGTAACCATCAGCTGTCAATAGTTACACAGGAAAGAACATATCATTAACTGCCTCATCATGCACATCACGTGCACAATGTCCAATGGGGAAGGGAGAGGTGCCTACATTCAAAAATTCAAAAACACGTGATTGCTAACGGTCCAGTAAGGGGGGGTTGGTATTTGTCTATTGGCATGATTTTATTTAAAATTACAAAATAGATGCTTACATCTATGTCTGACAGCAACCAATAAGACTCTTATTGGTTGTTGGGGCAAGACTCCAGTAAGAGTCCGTGGCTTAGACTCCTACAAGCCAACTACCTTAGATATGAGTGAAAGTAACACAAATAGATTCATGCTGGCTTGGACGTCGCCCATGTCAGGTGTTGGGGAACCAGGGCAACCTAATGAGAAATGATCTACAGGAACAAGACATTCATGGACGAGGGCTGAGAACCTGGAACTGACGGAATACTACTATAACAGGAGATCTCAGGAGAGGGGCTTTAATCTGAGATTTTTTGATTTTGAGATACTTTATTGATGCCCATGGGGAAATTATGCTCTGCATTTAACCCATCGTAGCTGTGTAGCTGGGAGCAATGGGCAGCCGCCGTCCAGCACCTGCGGACCAAATCCAGTTTGCCTTGCCATGCCTTGGTCTTTTTGATGGTGTATGAAGCATATGTGGTAACTGTGGACAAATAGGAGATCTACTTCTACACTGACTCAGAAGCAGCTAGTGGCTCAGTGCTCAATCATCGATAGAAGTAAGCTACTCCGATGCAAGGGTGTAAGGACAGGATGTTGTGTTGCTGTAAAGTCCCTTGAGGCAAATTTGTAATATGTGATATTGGTTTATACAAATAAAATTGACTAGATTGACTTGACTAATTGTATAGTCATCCTGTTGGAGCCTCTCCTAATTGGAGAGGTTCCAACAGGATGACCACACAATTCAGCACTCTGAATGGCCGCCCAGTAGGCAGGAGGCATGTGAGGACAGATTCCAACCAGCTGAAACAACCCTACCAGCAATGACAGCTGAAAGTACTGAGGTTCAAATGAGAATCATGGCCAGACTAAAGACAGTTAACCCCCGGGCTCGGCTTCCAAGACTCAGTGACAAAGTACCATCACAAAGCCTGGTTGCGGATGTGAACACAGCCTTACGCAATACCTCGACTGCCACCATAAGAGACCAACAAGCTTGTATATGCCACTGCAACTGTAATCCTGGAGATGCTTGGGTACAGGATTAAGAATGCAGGTCACCAACAGTACCCTCCAAGGAAGAGAAGGCTGGAAGCCAAGACCAAAGCAGCATGGAGTGATGTTAGCTAGTTAACAGAGGTCCAGAAAAGTGTGATGAAAGACAGGCCCTGGCTGAAGAAGTACAGCAAGATGTCCATAAATGTGACCCTGGAAACTGTCAAACAAAGGCTCACAGCTCTAGCCACTAGTCTTAAGTGATACACTAGAGAAATAGAGGCCAAAAGAGTAAATGGCCTATTCCTCAAAGAACTATCCAAAGTGTACTCCCAGCTGCAGAGTAACAAGGGAACAACGTCAGACCCACCCAAAATAGAGACCAAGTGATACTGAAAGGATATATCGGAAAAGAAGCATATCAGGCATCATGGGCACATGAGTCAATACATGAGCAAAGCTCAGAAAGGAATTAGGAACAACACCAAAGGTCAAAGCATCAGCTACTGGTTGATGGAGCAGTCACCCAAGACTCTAAGACCAGACAGACCAACCTGAGCACAGCCTGGATTGACTACAAGAAAGCCTACAATTCTATGCCCTACACATGGTTACTGGGGTGCTTGGCACGATACAAAGCCAACAGGACACTAAAAGCCTTCATTAAGAACTCAATGCAGCAGTGGAAAACAACACTAGAGGCCAACTCAAAGACAATGACACAGGTAACCATCAAATGTGGCATATACCAAGGTGATGTACTATCCCTGCTGCTGCTCTGCATAGGCTTGAACCCCCTCAGTCAGATCATTACAAAGAGTGGATATGGATACAGGTTCAGAAGTGGAGTTACCATCAGCCACCTCCTAGACATGAATGACATCAAGCTGTATGCCAGGAATGAGCGAGAGATAGACTCACTGATCCACCCCACTATGATCTACAGCAATGGCATTGGGATTTCAGTCAGACTGGACAAGTACAGTCGAATGGTGGCAAAAAGAGGAAAGGTGGTGCGGACTGAAGGGGTTGAATTACAGATGGCAGGATAACAGACATACAGAACAGTTACAAGTACCTGAGTATTGTACAAGCAAATGGAAACCACAAGGAGGCAGCAAGGAGGTCAGCTACAGCCAAATACCTCCAGAGAGTGAGGCATGTCCTTAGAAGCCAGCTCAATGGGAAGAATAATATCCAAGCCATCAACATATATGCCCTACCAGTCTTCAGATACACAGCTGGAATAATAAGCTGGCCAAAGGAGGAGATAAAGGCCACAGATTATCAGGACATGGAAACTCCTCACAATGCATGGAGGGTTCGACCCTAAGTCCAGCAGCCTGAGACTGTAAGATAAGTGAAAAGATGGGGGCTGAAGGTGAGTGAGTGTCAGAGCCACTATTGAAGATGAAACTAGGAACATCCATGAGTACATCATAAAGAGGGCCCCCAAGGACGAACTGTTGAGTACCTCAGGCAGCAGAAGACAGAGAGTGGGGAGGAGGAAGAAGAGGAGGCATCATGAAAGACCAAGCTCCTCCATGGGGTGTACCATAGACAGATAGAAGATTTGGCTGATATTGAAAAATCCTATCATTGGCTAGAAAAGGCTGGACTGAAGGACAGCACAAAGGCTCTCATCATAGCAGCACAAGTACAGACACTCAGCACCAGATCAGCTGAGGCAGGGTCGACCAGACCAGACAAGACCCAAAATGCAGGCTGTGCAAAGACACCCCTGAGACAGTCCAGCACTTAGTAGCAGGGTGTAAAATACTAGCTGGGAAAAGTTTACACTGAAAGGCATAATCAAGTGGCTGTGATAATGTACAGGAACATCTGTACTGAATACAGAGTGGAAGTCCCCAAGTCCAAATGGGAGACACCACCAAAGGTGGTTGAGAATGGCATTGCTAAGATCCTGTGGGGCTTCAAGTTCCAGACTGACAAGCAGGTGCTGGCTAACCAAACAGACACTGTGGTGGTTGACAAGGAACAGAAGGCAGCAGTAGTGATCGATGTAGCAATCCTGAGTGACGGCAACATCAGGAAGAAAGAGCATGAGAAGCTAGAGAAATACCAAGAGATGAACGAGGAACGAGATTGGATGTGGAAGGTGAAATCCACAGTAGTTCCAGTGGTAATAGGAGCACTAGGGGCTGTGACCCCCAAACTGGGAGAGTGGCTCCAGCAGATTCCAGGACCAACATCTGAGATCTCTGTCCAGAAGAGTGCAGTCCTAGGAACAGCTAAGATACTGTGCAGAACCATCAAACTCCCAGGCCTCTGGTAGAGGACCCGAGCTTGAGGAAGACACATACCATCCGAAAAAGGGTGAGAGGGAGATTTTTTTATACTTTTGCTGTTTTTCAGTTTTATGAAGGAAAACCATACAGGGATTATAAAAAGAGATGAGAGATACCTCTTAGCTTTTGCTAGTACGGAAGCTGTATCATTACTAGGTAAGAGCGACTTATTATTTAAGATTATGTTCTTCTGTTACAATGCAAGAAAGTACAGTAATATAGGCTTGTGCTTTCTCAGAAAAAAAAATCAGCTTCCAATGTTTTTAACACATTAAACCATCTGTAAAAAATGTTTAAACTGTCATCTCAAACAAATTTCATAAAACAATTATGTTGTATCATAGCTGAGAAATAATAACCAAAACGATACTTTAAAAATCACAACTGTGCTTTCCTGTTTGCATAAAGAAAGGGGAATACAGATCCAGTGTTTTCATAATATGATAGTACATACGTATACGTGTGTTGCCCCAATACTACAGACACCTTTTTTGTGGTAGCATTTGTTCAAGGAAGCTCTGCTTAAAGATAGAATTCAATCAGCCAGAAGAGAAGGTCAGGAAGTGACATACTGAAATGGAGCCATCTCTCTTAATGCCATCTCTCTGTATTAGATTTCCGTCACTAGTGGTTGTGCTTGTCTTAGTGTCTTTGTCAGAGAGCGGCATGGAGAGAGAGAAAGGTATTGTTAGACACAATACGCCAAGCTACTCGTCAAGAAGAAATCAAAATAGGGTATTTTAGGGGGTGTCCGGGTGGCATAGCAGTCTATTCCGTTGCCTACCAACATGGGGATTGCTGGATTGAATCCCCGTGTTACCTCCAGCTTGGTCAGGCGTCCCTACAGACACAATTAGCCGTGTCTGCGGGTGGGAAGTCGGATGTGAGTATGTGTCCTGGTCGCTGAACTAGCGCCTCCTCTGGTCAGTCGGGGAACCTGTTTGGGGGGGGACTGGGGGGAATAGCTTGATTTTCCCACACACCATGTTTCCCTGGTGAAACTCCTCACTGTCAGGTGAGAAGAAGTGGCTGGCGACTCCACATGTATCGGAGGAGGCATGTGGTATAGTCTGCAGCCTCCCCGGATCAGCACAGGGGGTGGAGCAGCGACCGGGACAGCTCGGAAGAGTGGGGTAATTGACCGGATACAATTGGGGAGAAAACGTGGGGGGAGGGGAGAAAAAAAAAATAGCGTATTTTAAATTCAAAAAGAAAAACTAAATTAAAAAAAAAAAGAAAAAAAAAGAGTTGAATGCCATTTCAAATTCACCACAACTTATTTCTCTATAAATTGTCTTCGCTTCAAAAGTGTTTGCTTTGGAAGGCGATGAATCCGGTTAAGTCTGGGCAGGAACAACTTTACTGGACAGCTGTGAAGAATTTCCCTGCAAACTCTGCAGCTGACTGAGAGGCAATGGGGCCATCCTTGGTGTTAAATCATCCTTCAGATCAATTAGTAGGGGTTGTGCTCCGCCTTGTTAATGTTCTCTCTCTCACACACACACACACGGAGCGAGCGAGAACAAGTTCTGCTAAAAGGCTTCAGCCTCACTTGCATTTATGTTTCTATTCTTCTAATCACAAGCTTGGGTACAAAATGCAACACTGAGCCACCCCCACACACAAACACACACACATGAACTTTAGAGTGGGACAGGAACAGTGGGGGAGACAGTGAAAAATATTTATTATCTTCCCTAAACAGAGAGGTTTTGGTTTTATCTGAGCCATAAGCCTCTTGCTTTGTGATGTGTGGTGGCTGATGTTCCCCAGCATCATCTCTCTGCTCGTCTTTGAAGCTACAGCGTGCGGATGAAAGGCCTGCTGGAGGCCACGTGGACATGTCCACAGTCCTATCAGTGATAGAACAAACCACCGTGGGTGGCCCCAAGTCAAAGCCCTCTTAAAGAGAGGAGCTGGAAAAATAAGTTGTATGACCATGGTCTGGCTGTAAATTTATCTGTTGTGTGGATGTTTTTTTTTTCTTCTTCTATCCTGAAAGCTGTTGAAGTTATGTATGTTCTAGACAAAAGTGAGGGTTTTTTCGAGGAAGTGATACTTTCTTGCCAGCCCTCACTAAAAAATAAAGGATCAGTCAAGTAATATAGTCTCCTCGTCTTCCTTCCTCTGTCCACATGACACACCGAGGACCCTCCTAGCTGTCTCCCTCACCAACTAGGAGGGTCCTCGTCAAGTAATAAAGTAAAATAAAGAACCAATAAAGTAAATAATACACTAAAATAAAGGATCAGTCAAGTAGTAGTGAAAGATAAGATTTTAATTTAGAAGCTAGTGAATAAACATAATGAATGTCCATCCATCCATTATCCGAACCGCTTATCCTGGTCTCAGGGATGCTGGAGCCCATCCCAGCAGTCATTGGGCGGCAGGCAGGGAGACAGCCTGGACAGGCCGCTAGGCCATCACGGGGCCGACACACACACACATGCACACACACTCCTAGGGATAATTTAGTATGGCTGATTCACCTGACCTACATGTCTTTGGACTGTGGGAGGAAACCGGAGCACCCGGAGGAAACCCATGCAGACATAGGGAGAACATGCAAACTCCACACAGAGGACGACCTGGGATGACCCCCAAGATTGGACTACCCCGGGGCTCAAACCCAGGACCTTCTTTCTGTGTGTTGATGGCGCTAACCACTGTGCCACCGTGCCGCCATAATAAATGTAAAACGGTAATATAAAAATGTTGTGTGTGTGTGTGTGTGTGTGTGTGTGTGACCTTGGCTTCAGTCTCCCCGCGGTGCAGTGTGTAGAGATGGTGAACAGCGCTCTGTGAGGAGGCCCAGGGGTGGGTGAGGATCTGAAAGACGTGAAAATCATGTCCCAGTGTGTCTGCCGTCACTAGCAGCATGCCTGCAAGAGATACATGACACAAATAATCATCATTACAAGTAATAACACCCCCCCCATATAAATGCAAACCCCCCCCCCGGTTGGTCCTACCTTTGAAGCTGGATTGCAAATTTTGATCACAAAGTATTTCAATACCACCAATTTCAAGATGAATTCATTATCAGCATTTTTATTACTGCTACAACCAGGATCATCACCATGTGACTAAATCACTTGCAAACTTCCCTGGGGATGTCGGTCATCCCTACCTTGATCTTACATGATGGCTCATATGCCCTCTGGTATTTCAGTTCAGCCAACAAGTGCTGTGAAAATACAGTGACCAGTAAAAAGTTTAAGACTGTTAAAAAGCCAACAGAGGGGTACATCAGTGCCACCATGTCTTAAAAGCAAACAAACCAGTCCATTAAAAAAAGGCAAGCTATCGTTTGCCACAGTCATAAACTGCAGCCTTATCCCTCACATCATAATTTGTTCTCTGGTGGAATCTACGGCCCGCACCGCCGCTTCGTGGAGCAGCAGCAAGGAATACATGTTTGTGTATGTGTGTCTGTGTGTGTGTCCATTGTAGTGTTCTTTTCTGTGAGAATACATGCATACCTATATGATTATGTGTGTGTGTGCGCGTGCAAGTACGCCTTAGCACAGAACCACAACTCGGCACGAGTGTAACCCCTACTGACAGGCCCATTCATTTGGTCGCATTTTATGTGAAGCTTGTCAAACTGCAGAAAGTATAGGCCATTACCATAAACAACACGCTCAACAAACCACACCAGAACAAACCCAGATCTAAAAAGGCCCAGCTAGGAAAATCGCAACACCGCTTTAGAGCAAAATCCAAAAAACAATCCCCAGAAGCCATCAAGACATTCCAAACAATGACAGATCTGGTCCGCAGATCAAAATGCAACTCCAACAGTTGGAAACATGTCACCCATATAGGGGTGTAAGATTTAAAAATTTAAAAACCTCCATCTTTTGATGACTCCCAGCTGCAACTGACATTAAAGTAATTAGTATTTTTTTTTTTTTGCTGCTTTTTTTCTTTTTTCTTCATGGAATCTTTTATGTGGAGGCTGCAGCAGGTTTTAATTAGTGGCCAGGCTTTATTGGGTGGCATGTCAAATGTGAAAAGAGGAGGCTGGAATGGCACGAGATTAAAAGAATTCAGCACCACGTGCAAAGGAGTGGAAAACACACCCTCTCCTTTAGACAAAAACAAACTTCCCTCAGACTCGCACAATTTCCCAATTCTCTTTTTTTGTCATTTCTAATTTTTACTATTTTAATAACACTGGATGCTAATTATGCACAAAGACGGTGGGGACAACGAATGGGACGGATAAAGGAATGAAGAAGTGATGGAATGAGCAGAGGGTTCATACAGATTATTGGAGGAGGAGAAAGGAGGGAGAAGCCGAGTGAAGCACGCATTGAGACAGTGGTTAGCTATTCATGCTGTATCAGAGCAACCAAAAACCCAGAGAGCTCAGGCCCAGGGCCTGTAAACTCTTGAAAACCCACGCCCCAAACGAGGTGCCAAGCCACAAGAAGCATTTGCGTCAACTGGAAATACAGAAAAAAGGGACTGGGCCCTTCTAATTATAGAGTCTGGAAACGGAAGCGCGGGGTGATTAGGAGTTGAGGCACTGCGGTCTATTTATCTGGGAGCTCTTGCTCTTTCTTTTGCTTTCCATCTTGTTCTCTCTCGCTCCCTCTCCCTCTCTCTCTCTCTCTTTCTCTCGCTCTCTCTCTTTCTCTCTCTCTCTCCCCCCTCCTGTTTTGGTCCATCCAGCCCACCAAGTGGCTGGAGAGTCTGGCCCAAGGGTTTTTGACAGATGAGGCTTGGCCACAGGGTTCTGGCCTGGGACAGCGTTTCTCCTGTGCTGATGGTACAGTCTCGGCTCTAAAAAAGCAACAGCTCAGAGCGGCTGGAGAGCAGTGTGAGTGCAAGCGCCCAAGGACTGGGGCTTTTGTGGCCTTGTTGAAATACAGAGGCCCTCGCCGAGAGGCGTCAGTCGGTTAGCCTGCGGGAAGGCCAAATTAAAAAGTAGCTGTGCCGCTCGGCGGGTGAAAAGAGAGGGTTTCGGGGAAACCAGAGGCGGCCGGAGCAAGGTTTGACACGTCCTATTTATAACACCTCATCCTGGGGGTTAGAGTGTAATTTACTAAGTTCTGGAACCAAAAACACTGGCACACATAGGCATATGCTGAACTGGAAGGGATGACCTCTAATTTGCCATGTGATCAAGACATGCGTTCTTATGGGGATAAAATGAAAATGATATGATCTTTTCTATAAATATTTCCTCTATATTTCTCGTTTTCTTTTTTGTCTGTTTTTCCTCGTTTTGCTTCCAAAAAACTTGTTTTTTTGGGGGGTTTTTTTTTGCTGCTTTTTACAGTCTGAACTCTGACCATACAAAGAGAAAGCATCTGCTCAATCCCATTAATAGTGGGAAGATGTTTCATTTACAAAGTGGTTGGAGTAGCTTTTTTTTAAGCAAAGACAGATGAGGAAAGAAAGTGGGAGAAAGAAAGGAGGAAAAAAAAACAGGCGAGAGCAACAAGGAAGGCAGTGATTTCCCTACTTGGCAACACAGAAGGCCACAACAAAACTAGTCCACCTTCTAATTAACAACACTAGGTTCCCCAAAAACGTTGAAAATCAGGAAAAATCTCAAATTATAACCATGTGTAAGGCAGCTTTCAGGGAACACTCTCAGGACTCGGATAACTTTACAGTTACCATGACACATAAACTTGAGCAAGCGAGCCCACGCAGATGAAACAGCGTCCACCATGAGCCAAAATATGTTGTGAGGGTTGACTGATTTGGGTAAAGGACACTCACACATGCTAATGCATATGCGTAATACACTGCACCTCTGTGTACCAAACCCGTGCCGGTATCTCTCACACACATTTTACTGTGTTGAAGAAACTAAAATAAATAAATAAAATTATAATAATACTACTGAAGGTGACTCATTAATGGACATGTAAGCTTCCAAACATACAGCATGCATTAATGTGTGTGTGGAGACCTCCCCGTTGGCTGTACTGAGCTGTTTATGAAACGTGGTGGAAAACACACACGGCAGCAAAGTAAAGTGGGCCCCAACCTCACATGGAGATGGCCCACTCAGTGTTACCCCACCCCGAGGCCAACCCCCTCCTCTAATTCCATCCATCTCAATTAAGATATGGGAAGAAGGGGGCATAGCGTGTACACTTAACTAACAGTACACTTCACCAACTCACTTAAAAAAATAATAAATAAATAAATCACATACAAGTCAACACCCCCCTAAACCTCGCTCCCAATACTCACACAAACACACAGGGTCACACTGTGGTCAATACCTTGTTAATCGTTTACAGGGCAAAAGTGAAAACTGCTGAAGCTTAACCCACTGAAGTTGACATTACAGACTTTTTTTTTTTTTTAAGTGGACTCTCTGAAGGAGTTGCTCTTAACTATTTTTTATAGAGTACTACAGGTTTGACCCCAAGACTTGAAGTCATGTGGATGGTGGGGTAAATAAACAAATATATCCTTGGTATCAAATTATCTTTTTTTTTTTTTGCGAGGCCCCTTGGATGACCAGCACACACGTCCAGACGCCACGGGGCAGGGTGAGGAAAGCAGAGGAGTGCCCTCCTAATCCTTTCAGCACCACTCCACCACACCACGATGAGAGCAGTGTTATTTATGTTGGGCGCTGGGTGGGCATGGCACACATCATGCCTGCAATAAGGCACATTTCTGCTATGCAGCAGTTCCTCTGGGTTACATGGCTTTTTCAAGATTCTCTCAACTCCCTCAACCACATCCAAAAATCATCCCACAAAGGAATGAGGTGGGGGGGGGGTGTAAACAGGGGGAGGAGGAGAGGGAAGAATAAGTGGGATCGGGCGAAAGAGAGAGAGAGAGAGAGAGAGAGAGAGAGAGAGAGAGAGAGCGAGAGCACAAACACCATGGAGGGACAGCTAAATAGAGAGAGAGCAAGTGGTAGACAGAGAGAAAGCGAGAGAGAGAGAGAGAGAGAGAGAGAGAGAGAGAGAGAGAGAGAGAGAGATAGAGTGAGAGAGAGAGAGAGAGAGAGAGAGAGAGAGAGAGAGAGAGAGAGAGAGAGAGAGAGAGAGAGAGAGAGAGAGAGAGAGCGAGAGCGAGAGCACAAACACCATGGAGGGACAGCTAGAGAGAGGGAACCAGAGGGGAAACTATGCTTACGGTTCATTTGATGTACAGCGGGCTGAAACCAAGGAGTGCGTTTTCCTCCATGCTTCACAAGCGGACCACCTGTGAGCACTCAGATATTAACAGATATGAAAAAGGTGTGTGGCTAACCTCGCTGGGAGGCTGCCATTAGTTTGATATTAAGATGGGGGAACGCGGGCTCTTTTAACAAGGTGAAACCTTGCTTGCTTTAATGTCACGCCGACACACTTACAAAGGGCAGGAACCATGGCAGTCTAGTTCATAAAGCGTGACTGTTGCTGCAGCAGGGCTGCAGGCTGTTCTTGCACCACTTTAACTGCTCGACACGCCACCCAAATGCTTTTTACGGAATATTTACATATTTGCGCCCGTCCTGCCAGAGTTGCTTTTATGCAGACAGAGACTATTAGGGATGTGATTGGGTGGAAAATGTAATCAAACGGGAACAGTACATCTGAAATGGTAAAGTGCTGCACAGTAAACTGTAGAGAATTACTAGGAACCCTCCCTTGTTACTTCACCTGAAGAGCTCCTCTGCAAAAAATACAAACACCAAATCCATCACTAAACACCAGTCTGAGTCAATCCTTGTCGAGTTGCCGCGTTGTCTCTTTCCGTGGCTTTGTGACATGAGACGGCCGTGTTCTCACAGCAGCTTACTGAGGGCTTTAACACCAGACCTCTTTTGTTTCCATGTTTAAAAAGCCCCACAACAAATTGCTCCCCGACCACAATCTCCTGATAAAGAATTTGGGACTGTGATCAGTATTTAATCCTCTTTCTGAGCAAATAGGCAGCAGGGCTCGAGAGGTAATCTCCCCGAATTTACATGGCCTCTCCTTTTTATTTCTGAGAGTGTTCTGTTAACTAATAAATCCCTTTAAACTTTCACAGCCGCTGGTAACAAATAAGAATTCACAGTGCTCTGATGGTGCCGCTGTTTTTTTTTTTTTGTGTATGTGTGTGTGTGTATGTGTGTGAGGGAGTGGGTCAAAAGTGTGTACCCTCCTACACAGTTAGTTATTGCATCCTTTCCCTTCCACAGAGATTGTTGCAGACACAAACAAAGCCGAGCTGAATTCCAGGGGGACATAAAAGCGTTGCGACTCACCTCTTCCTCACCAAGCCACCCACCACCACACGCTCACCAAATAAAACTCACACATGGCCTGGGCCGCTGCGCCGTGTGGGCCACGGATGACTCCGCTCTGCCATTGTGTCTGTGTGTGAATGAAATGGGAGTCTGGCATGGAGGCCGAGTATGAGGACAGGGGAATTTTCCACAGGCCTTAACTCATGGTAGCTGCATTTGCCAAACCTCTCCAGCCACTCATCATCAAAGGGTAAAGACCTGAAGGTAAATATATACGCAGGAGTGTGTCTACTTTTTTCTATATTTTTAATCTATGTCCACTGTGCAAACTCTGCTCCTTGCTCATCTCTGTGTTTCGACTAATACCTCTGTCTGACAGCCCTGTTTCCTGCTGACCTCGTCTCTCCCAACGCCTCCTCGCCCCCACCTCTACCATTCCCCTTCTCTGAACCCGGGCAGGCAACCCGGGCCAATTCTAACAGTCTTCTGGACAAACAGAGGGAGTGTGTGGCCTGATAGAAGCTCTGTGTGCTCTGCAAACCCACTAGGGCGGCTCCATGTATGCTGAGCGTTCACACTGACGCGGTCGGCAGTACACTACGAAGAAAAAAATAACTGAATCACAATCAGAATCAGTTTTATTTGGCCTACACGTACAGGGAATTTGACTCCAGTTCCTCCATTGCTCTCCATGTACTTACACAGAATAGACGTGCAGCTAAAACAAAAAAACAAGCCAAAAATAAAAATTTAACTACTATGTACAACTATAAATGTATATAAAAAGTGCATTATAAAAAAAAACAATGACATAACAGGAAGACAATGGTGCAGAGTGCAACGGTGCTGTAATAAATATGTTAACAGGTTACTGTATGAGGTCGGTGGACATGCAAGAATATGCATGCATACAATATAGTGTACATACAACATGCTTAAGATGTATTTTTGACAATGATGCTACGTTAAAACTGTGTTTAAACTACAGGATATGTAATTTAGCATTTGTAGGTATAGTGGATGTTCAGTGTTACGGGTATATTGCACCAGGATTGTTTCCGACACTGTGCGACAGCACTTCAATGTAACCACAATTCCACTGAACAAGCCTTGAAGGATGACCGCATGCAGTCAAGAGACTTGGTCATAACACTTGTAGGCCTGGTCCGCTCAAAAATGCCACTTAACACATCATCAGCAATGGCCATTGTCCTGAATATCTGGCACTACAAAGGTTATTTAAAGTCAATGCTCCCGAACAACTGACAGCCCCTAGGCCAGACAAATGATGGTAAGATAACCTCGGAGCCCCAGATATAGTTAAGGTACCCTGCTTCTGGAACCATGGAGCTGCCACAGCTGCCAAGGATCTAATGCCCTTAAGGTTTGTACTTTGGTTTGCCCTTCCCTTTTCTCCTCTGTCATCCCACCGGTTAAATAAGCAACACTGAGCAAACTATCCACTCACTTTTAGATGCTAATGCCCAAATCTCTTCAGCTCCTAAAAGAAACACTTCTGCAGTTAGAACATGTGAAAGGCAATTGGTATAGGAATGTGTTACATACATTAACAGATATCAGGGCTTGCATGAACTAAGCTTTTGTTGAACCTAAAATTTAAAAAAAAAATTCTTGAGAGAGAGAAGATCATCAGGGCAATATGGTCTATTTCTGCTTTTTTCTATCAGTCAGAAGCATGACTCGTGTTTCAACGCTACTGCATCTCCATCAAATGCACTGAAACATTACACTGAAACAAACGGAATCATGCTCTTTTAATGATTCTGCTTCCGGTGTCGGAAGATGGCGGCACAAATTCCCGTTTGCAGCGGCCTCATCCAGTACCGGTGTCGGAAGACTGTGATGTGAATTCACATTTGTGGCGGCCTCACCCAGCACCGTCCATACAGTGTCCTTGTCCACATCTGCGTCTAAATTTGTCTTCGTTTGATGGCTGGGAGCACTGGTGCTGGATCGGCTGGGACAGCTTGGTCTGCTGCATCCTGTGGGCCCAGGGGACCATGGCCCTGCCTGGAGCTGAACCCGAGGAGGCAACACTGAGGGTGGTCTGACAGGATGCGGAAGGGCAGGCTAAGCTAACTGCTAGCCCATGCAGACCGGCAGTTCCGATAACACCGAGGGCGGTCTGGCAGCAGCCTCGCCTAGCCTCGACTGTGTTTTCAGTGTCGTATTGTGGAGTGCAGGGAGGCGTGTCGAAGGTGTCTGGCTGGGAGAGCTGGCGTTGGATTGGCTGAGGGAGCTTTTTCTGCTGTGCCCCGTGAGCCCTGACTGGAGCTGTGCCCAAAGAGGAAACACCAAGTGCGGTCTGACAGGACGCAGAAGCGGGGCCGGCTAAGCTAACTGCTAGCCCATGCAGACTGGCAGTTCCGGTCTGCATGGGCTACCGGCATTCGTTCTCCTGGACAGTGATATATATATTTTTAGTTTAGGTATGTGTTAGTTTGGATATAAGTGTTCTTGTAGTTTTTGGATATGTACTTTTGTCTATGTGTTGCACTGCTGTGGGCTGGGGGAAACAGTGTTTAATTTCATTTCATGTGCGCAAGTGAAACAACAAAGTGATTCTGATTTCTGATTCTGAAACATTCGTCTTGCACCTAATAAACAAAAAGGCCGAATCAGACCGGGCTGCTCCAGAGATCTTTGCTCTACTGTGCTGCTGTCCTGTTTCTGAGAGGCACTGCTCCACCTGTTCAAAAAAAGCTGATGCACAGTGGAATTACCTTTGTTGTTTAAAAAATCTTTTTAAGGAACAAGCCTCTGTGTTGCACCAACATGCAACATGAATGGCTGAGGATGCACAGAGGTGAGTTTGGGGAGTTGGTAGAGCTGGACTGATGACATTGTCACCGTGCACAGCTTCTCAGCCAGGTTTAAGAAAAGAGACTGACTCTGCCATATGCACTTGTCAAATAGAGGACAGCAAATACAAACAAAAATGCAAACTTAGACAAGCAGGTATAAACAGCTGTTAAATACAATGCTATGATGATGATTATCATTTTCACCATCATCATTATTATTGTCAAAAGGAAGATGTGCTTAATTTTGTATGTGCATGGATTAAGGCCCATCTGCTCATCAAATGCCTTGCAGCGAGACTATTGTAAATCACATCAGAGAACAGCCTGTGAGCACTAATTACTATCTTGGTGTGAAGACACAACTCATTTCATGGTAAATGTGTGGCTGTGGGCCCCTGGTTAAAAGTAGGAATTTCACTTGTGTACAACATGTGTGTGTGGCTTCGGGGTTTTCAACGATGGCCCGGTTTCTTTCACACATCAGTGAGCTATAGGGACAGAATTATTACACCACAGAGCGCTGCGTTCACAGCACAGCTGCCTAAATGATCAAGCTCCACAGTCCAGGCTACTCATTACATTAGGCTACCACGAAACGGGGTTTTTTTCATTTACGGTACACTCCACTCTAAAGATTATGACAATTTTCAGTCTCAGTTTTGATATTCTACCATCTTTTGTAAGAAAAAAAAGAAGAAAAAAAAGTCAATAATACCAGAAGGGAACAATCACTTATAAGTAGCCTAACGTTAATAGGCCACCATTTCAATAGGCAAAGCTATGTAACATACTGTTTACTAACCCACTGTGAAATGTAGGAAATGTTTATGGCATGAATTAGAAGGCTGGTTCACTTTCCCCCCATAACAGAACATCCATCCATCCATTATCCAAGCCGCTTTATCCCAGTTGGGGTCACGGGATAATGGAGCCTATCCCAGCAGTCATTGGGTGGCAGGTGGGGAAAAACCCTGGACAGGCCGCCAGTCCATCACACAAGGCCGACACATTCACACCTAGGGACAATTTAGTACAGCTGATTAACCTGATCTACATGTCTTTGGACTGTGGGAAGAAACAGGAGTACCCGGAGGAAATCCACGCAGACACGGGGAGAACATCCAAAGTCCACAAAGAGGACGACCCGGGATGACCACCAAGGTTGGACAACCCCGGGGTTTGAACCCAGGACCTTCTTGCAGTGAGGCGACCGCGTTAACAGAACATTGTCTCATAAAATATAAATTGCTCTTTATGTGAGCAGAACAGTTAGTCTTCCTCTTTCAAGAGGTTATCGCAGAATTGTCTGAATGGGTGAAAAGCAGGGAATGAACCTGCTGTGGAGCAGCAGGATATCTGGACCTTTTTGGTGACTGAGTGGCAGTGTAGAGAAAAGAAGGAAACAAGGACAAAGAGAGAATAGCGGGTGCAGAGCTGAGCTTGGTATGATTGTTGGATCCATCACTCCATCTAGTGCATGTCGCAGTCAAAGAAATACAAAAAAAAATGTCTGCCAACCTGCCATCAAATGCATTTTGACCTTGGCATCATACCTGATAATCAAGTCACGGATCGTTAAGGAGGAGTGAAGGGGAAGAGACGAGAAAGAAAACAAGCACACACACATTGCAGCTGTTAAAGAGAACGCTTTGCCACAGCACTTTGACTGCATCCCTCTAATTACACCACTAGGAATAGATCCATAGATCCACCGAAACACCACAAAGCTCCAGCCACCACACCAAGAACTGGCAGCCGCTTGCCCATCCTCTGTAGTGCCTCCAACACACATAGACCACTGGGGTTTCTTACATAACTGCCCAGCCAAAAACTGCTGGGCTTTCTGAGCTTTCCAGACGCTGTCGAGTCATAGCATTGTTTCCTGCTGGGTTTGTCTTTATTTTAGTTGGTTGCTGAGCTTGACCACTATGGAGGGAGCCTTGGTCAGGCCATGAAGGCAGTTAAGCAGCAGCCACTTCCTTTAGCTCCTTGGCTACAGTTAATTTTGGGCAAGACCAGGAGATCAGTCACTCAGGATTTGGGCTCAACTCAAAATCCAGAGCCCTCTTGCTCTGGGACACTTCAAAGTAGGCTATTTACAATGTCGAAACCTTTTTTAATTCTTTGCTGTTTAATGACAAAAGAGATGCTTTTATAGCACGGGGTCACAGTTTTTGTAAAAAAAATTCATTCTGAGCTCATTGGGTTACAGTTTGGCTGTTTTTGTTTTAGATTTTGTAGCTATTTTGAGTGATGTTTTATGTTGCAATTTAAAACTTTTGTTACACACTATTTGGACTTTATTCAGTTTTTATGTACAATGGTAACTTGTGCCATTGTTGGGACTGATACTGGCAGATTAATGGGTCACTTGCTGTTTGAAGTGACAATGCCCTGTGCTCATCCACATACAAAGCTAGCAAAACTATATGGAAAGAGTGGTGGGGTGGGTCAGATCCATAGGCTCACATGCATCTAGAGATGTTAAAAGGACTACGATTGGTGATAGTGTGTATGCCAGTGGTTATCACAAAGGACACCCACCAACATAGTTTTGTCGAAATTTGAGTATGATACATCCCTGCCTCAGCTGTACATTCTGACATCTCACAGCCAGGTCCATCCGTCTATATATACTTGTAAAACAAGACAGTATCATCAGAGCATCCTGGTAGCATAGTGGTCTATTCCATTGCCTACTAACATGGGGATTGCCAGTTCGAATCCTCGCGTTGCCTCCAGCTTGGTTGGGCGTCCCTACAGACACAATTGGCCGTGTCTGCGGGTGGGAAGCCGGATGTGGGTATGTGTCCTGGTCGCTGCACTAGCTCCTCCTCTGGTCGATTGGGTGTCTGTTTGGGGGGGGGGGGTAACTGGGGTGAATAGCGTGATCCTCCCATGCGCTACATCCCCCTGGCAAAACTCCTCACTGTCAGGTGAAAAGAAGCGGCTGGTGACTCCATGTGTATCGGAGGAGGCATGTGGTAGTCTGCAACCCTCCCCGGATTGGCAGAAGGGTTGGAGCAGTGATCGGGACGGCTTGGAAAAGTAGGGTAATTGGCCGGATACAATTGGGGAAATTAAAAAAAAAAAGAAAGACAGTCTCACCTACACTCTTCCTTCTCATTCACATTATTACGCCTAATACATTTGGTCTTTGCAGTTCATCAGGAAAACAAGCGACTGACTTGTCTGACTCAAAAAAAGCCTACAAAAAATTTTTGGAAACATAAAAATGTTGGCCAAGCGTCATGCTTAACACATTTTGCAATCATATATAAAACTCAAATGAAATGAATAATAATAATAATAATAATAATAATAATAATAATAACAATAATAAATGAATAAAACTCATTTTGTTTTAGCCAGAGGCAGCTTTGTGGGTCCTTCTTTTCTAGACAGACACATTTGATGTTTAGGCTTTATGTACAACTGAGTAATTAAAAGTAAGCTTTGGGGTAACTGCAGATCATCACAGGTTAAACCAGTTATCATTGCTATCCCAGAGGCCCCTTTATTTAACAATTATTTTCAACCAAGGTTCTCCCTATCTGCAAGTTCCCAGTTCACAAATTTCCCCGCTAAATTTGAGAAACCACTTTGCCACACTTTTCTGCTTTGCTCCACTACCAGCTTCCACTTTTCTTAAGGTGTTGCTTTGTCTGACACAATTTTGTTTGGACCAAAACCTACATAATTGTGTTGCCCACTGCCAAAAACACTTGTTAAGGTATCAGCTTCAGTACCCATTCTGGCCCACTTTCAAGAGACTATGCATTGCTTCTTCATGTTGTTTCTTTGACCTTTGCTCGCCAGTACCACCAGTCCTACATTTAAAACAACTTAGGGGCTCCTCTTCCACTTTATGGTACACTATTAAGCAGTGCTTCATTTGTCAATCAGAAGGTCCCAGAACACAGAGAGGGTGTTGTTCCGGTGGGTCAGTGACAGAAAAAGTCAGGGACGCATAAAAAAATCCACAGTGCCTGGAGCACATCGGACAAAGTGCTAGCTGTTAAAACTAAACAAAACTGTCATCACACACAAAAAAAAAACAAAAACAAAAAACAAAACATTTATTTACATGTATTATCTCTGCCAGGCTGTAGCCTGGAGGCAATTATGTATTTGGTCACGCACATATGTGTATGTGTATGTGTGTGTGTGTGTGTGTGTGTGTATGTGTGTGTGTGTCAGCACACAGGGCGTGTGTGACGCGTCAGTGCAGTAGTACTGGGGTAGTAGTGCTTGCAGTTAGTGCATGCTGCATGCTCCTTCTGCTTGCTACTTTCTGCTTTCAGCTACTGTCGCCAGCTAGCCCTCTTGTAGGGGGTGAAAAGAGGAGCCAAGTGCGTAAGTCTCCTCCCGCTGGTACATAGCCTCTCTGTCGCCAAGACTCCTGTAGTGCCTCCTCATGGCCACACACAGTCACTGGGTACTTTGTGGTCCCAGGCCAAACTGTAGGGGATCTCGGAGCAGCAGTGGGCCCCAGAGAGAAGGCGCGCAGGCCCACTGGTGTGTGGACACGCCCTGGTGTCTCTCAACCACTGCCCCAGCTATGGGCTAATAGCAACTAAGTCCTTAACAGCGGAGCAGGCAGAAGACGGTGGCTGTGAGGAGCACCACTATGGCCGCAAAGGCGGAATAAGGCTGCAGGAAAAAAGGGCCCCCAGTTGTCTTGGTCTCCATGCCACTGGATCCTGGCCTTTCTATGCCAAGGACTGTGTGGAGGCTGCCTGTGCACCAGCCTCCCCACATTAAAAGATTCCATGCACAGGCGTCCTTCCGAAAGGGAATCAGACCATTTAACATCCCGGACAAAGTCCTGTGGCGATCAGGAAGTGGTGATGGGGGCAGGACCATGAAGTCTGGCAACTCCTAACCACAACCTGACACACAGGTGGTGGGTGTCTGATTTAGTCATTAAGCTCTTGGGCTGAGGCAGAAAGAGCTTTTCGGCAGCTGCACCCACGACTGAGCAGCCTTATTTAGGATCCACTCTGATCACCCCAGTAGGGGAAGGGGTTGGAAAAGTTACCCTAAACATAGCCTGCCTCGAAAACTCCTGTCTGGGCTACCACACCCAGAGTGATCACCACTAAGCGGTCAGAAACATAAATGGAAGCAAACTTACATTGGAACCTGGAACGTGCGGACCCTCATGGACAATAAACACAGTGATTGACCCGAAAGGCGAACTGCCATCATCGCCAGGGACCTAAGGAGATTCCGGATCGATATTGCAGCACTCTCCGAAACCCAACTGGCTGATGAGGGGCAGCTGAAGGAGGAAAAAGGCAGATACACTTTTTTTTGGAAAGGAAAAACTGCTGATGAGCCAAGGATCCACGGTGTGGGTTTTGCTACTAAGAACAGCCTCATCAACCACTGCTCTGAACTCCCTGTGGGCATCAATGAACGCCTAATGTCCATATGCCTATTGCTTGCAGGCGGCCAAAAGGCCACTGTTGTTAGTGCCTATGCTCCAACACTTGATGCACAGGATGAAGTGAAGGAAGCCTTCTATGCTGACCTGGACAACATCTTAACCAAAGTCCCCAAGGAGGACAAGCTAATCCTGCTTGGAGATTTCAATGCCAGGGTGGGACGAAACCACAATCTATGGAGAGGCATAATGGGGAAGGAAGGAGTTGGCAACACGAACTCCAACGGCATATTACTGCTATCAAAGTGCTCAGAACACAGCCTGGTCCTCACCAACACACTTTTCCACCAAAAGAATAAACTCAAAATATCCTGGCTGCATCCTCGCTCTAAGCTCTGGCACCTCATCGATTACATAGTCGTCCGCGCCAAAGACCGCCATGATGTGCTCAACACTAGAACAATGACCAGTGCGGATGACTGCTAGACAGACCACCGCCTCATCCACTCCATCATGTTCATCAGTCTCGCTTGGAAAAGAAGGGTGCAAAAAAAAAGCAGTGCCGGCCAAAGCTCATCATCGAACGGCTGGGTGACACCACCTTTCGAGAACAGTTCCAGTCTACTCTCAGCACTGCTCTGTCCAAGCAATACCCAGAAGATATTGATACACACTGGGACCTGCTTAAGTCTATCACCATGGACTCCTGCAAAATCACCCTTGGCTACAAAACCCGGAAACATCAAGACTAGTACGATGAGAATGACAACGAAATCCAACAGCTCATTGACATCAAGTGGCAAACCTTCATAGCCTGGCAAAATGACATCAACTGCAAGGCTAAAAGAGTAGCCCATGCCAAAGTAAAGGCAGCTGTTCAATCTCGGGTTAGGCAACTGAAGAACCAGTGGTGGACAAGGAAGGCTCTGGAGATCCAGCAGTTTGCTGACTGTGGGGATACCGGAGGTTTCTTCGATGCCACAAGAGCGGTATATGGCCCCAGCCACCGTTGCCTAGCCCCCCTTCACTCCAAAGATGTGTTAATGCTGCTGAAAGATAATAAGTCAAATGGAAAGAGCATTATGAGGAGCTACTGAACAGGGAACATGACCAACTCCCTCAACAATCCATCAACGAGAATATGGGAGCACCACCCAGTCGGAGCCAGGTGCAGGATGCCATAAGGAAGATGAAGAACAACAAGGCTGCTGAACCTGACTGCATCCCAGCAGAAATCCTGAAGGATGCCGGGCCAGTTCTCCTTAGTCACATCCGCGCCCTGTTCCTCAAAATATGGGAAAAGGAGGAAATCCCTGCACAACTTAGGGATGCCCTCATTGTCTCCATCTTTAAGAAGGGAGACAAGGCAGACTGTGAAAATTACCACGGCATTTCCCTCCTATCCACCACTGGCAAACTCTTGCCCGGGTTTTGGCTAATAGACTCCCCCCCCCTGTCAGAAAACATTCTCCCTGAGTCTCAGAGTGGATTTCGCCCAAATAGAGGTACCGTGGACATGATTTTCATTGCTCGCCAACTACAAGAAAAATGCTGGGAACAAAATCAACCACTATACATGGCCTTCATAGACCTCACCAAAGCCTTTGACTCTGTGAACCGTCAGGCTCTCTGGCTGGTTCTGGCAAAAATTGGCTGCCCGGACAAATACATCCGGATACTGAGACTACTGCATGACAGTATGTCAGCCACAGTACTCAGTGGCAGTGGAGATGAAACGGAACCCTTCAGGGTTCACATTGGAGTCATGCAGGGCTGTGTCATTGCTCCTACCCTGTTCTCCGTTTTCATTTCTGCTATCCTCCATCTTACAGGTAAACAAACACCTGCCACAATGAGTCAGAATCATGTACAGAACCGATGGACAACTCCTGAACATCAACAGATGCAGGGCTAAAAGCAGAATCACAACCATATCCATCATGGAGCTGCAGTATGCTGACGACAATGTCCTCGTGGTCCATTCAGAAGAGGACCTACAGTGCATCTGGATGCTTTTGCCAAGGCATACAAGCAGCTTGGTCTGGCCCTTAACATAAAAAAGACCCAGATCCTCTACCAGCCACCACCCAACACAAATAACCCTGCTCCACCCCCAACTATCTCTGTTGACAAAACCAGACTGGAAAATGTGGACCACTTTACATATGTCGGAAGCCTCCTATCCTCCAAAGCTAACATTGATGAGGAAATACACCACCGCATCAGTTGTGCCAGTGTGCTAACATTCCTGCTATCACTGCCACCATCGCCCAACACCAGATCTATACTCCCAGCTTCTCACAGGACAACGTGCCCCGGGAGGTCAAAAGAAAAGGTATAAAGATAGCATCCAAGTGAACATCAAAAAATACCAAATAGACCCTAAGACCTGGGAGGACACAGCAACCAACAGGGTGATATGGAGAAAACTTGTCCGAGAAGGAGCTGCACTATATAATAATGATCTCCGCCATGCTGCAGAAGACAAGCACAGACTCAAAAAGGAGGGAGTTTCCACCAAAAAGGCTCAAACCAATCCCATGACTACTACCACCCACCCCTGCCCACACTGCACCAAAATATGCAGCTTCAGGATCGGCCTCTTCGCCCACCTGAAGACACACAAGGACCAAGAAGGAGGACGGTCATACTCGATCCCGAGTGACCACCGATGATGATGATGGTGTGTGTGTGTGTCCACAGCTAATCTCGCAAACTACTGGACCTATCAGCATATTTTTTTTATGCACAGTTATGACTGTAGGATGAAGAGCCTCTCGTGGTTTTTAAAAACCTTTGCAATACGTTCATCTCGCTATCACCGCTCCCTCTCCTCATTCACTCTCTAGCTTGCTCGACCAATGTCGTGCTGTCACTGCACACATGCGCACAATTGACTTAGATCGGCCAGTGACAGTGTCAAACATGATGCATTCGGGTATGAGTGTTGAAAGTAAACGAGAAATCGATTGTATTTTACAAATCAGCAAAATATGCACTGCTGATCTCAGCACAGGAGAACTGGAGGAACACTGGATGAACCAAAAATAATTCGCCTTCTTCACCTCGCCACCATGTTTGCTTTTAGCAGACATCATGATGGGGATTAGATGTGGAAGTGCCACAGACTCCCATGTTAAAACTCTGCTATAATAAAAATACAGTTTCAAGAGGAGGATTAATCAGTCACAGCTGGAAATCACCTCAGTAGCTACAATAAAATATTTCCGATGGCTGAGCTATGTTTTCTTACCGTTGTTTTATTGCTTTAGAATGAATGAAAGTCATTCACCTCCATACATTTTATATCGACCACAACGGTTAAACATATTTGAAGTCTTTTAATATGGGCCCTTTCTCCCGGGAGGTGAAAAAAATGGTGGTTTGTCGCCAAGTTCAAACACCGGAGAAGGGACGATACCCCTGGTGGAGACAGGGTATCTTCCCTTTTCCGGTGTTCGGACTTGTGTTCGGTGATTAATTAGAAGAGTCTACTCCACTCTTCTAATTAATCACAGCATTTACAAGAAATATTCAAACTAGCAGGGGGCGTAGAGACAGACAGCTGTTTATGGTTTGCAGCTCTCTCTCTCTCTCTCTCGTTGACTGTCCCTTCACTTTACCTGTCATTTACTTCCTGTCTGTGTTTTGCTACAGTGGGGGGGGGGGGTTACAATGAATTAGGACGGGAAGTTCTATTTACAATCATGAACAGCGAGCTGGCTAAGAAACCAAACTAAGTGATGTGTTCTGTGTATTTATTAATCTCCTCTGCTCCGCTTTGGTACTATCAGTAGTAGGGATAGGTATCTTAAGATATCGGTAAGATTTTAACGGTACTACTACTCTTACCAATACTTGATCCGGTACTTTAACAGTACACTTATCTGTTATTTTTTATGAGAAAAAAAACAACAAAAACAAATTAAGAACAGAATTGACATTGCTTTATTTTCTCACGACTGGACAAAGCGTTACTTTTAATCATCAACCCATGTTTGTATAATATAGTTAACTCCGCGTGGACTCTAGCCTGCTAGCATACACAACATACCTGTGGCGGACGGGCAACCAGAAATGAACTACTAGCTAGGCAGTCGAAAATTGTGCATTTTTCTGCCTGTATGTGATGCACTTTCACTAAATGTTTCAAAAGATTGCTTGTGTTTCTGCCATTACATGCAAAAGACTTGTTGCATTTGTACCAACGAGCGTTGTCAGCACCGACTCTAGTGACGTATAACCAGAATTTTGACCATTTAGTTCTCTCCGCCATTGTCACTAAGAGCAGGCTCTGTAGGTGTGTGTGTGTGTGGGGGGGGGGGCTGGCCCCGCCTCTCAGTTTACACTTACGACAGGTCGCCGAGAGAGATCTGTCTTCTGGATTGGAAATAGCGAAAAAGCATCATAGACAAACGTCCATCCATCCATTATCTGAACTGCTTATCCTGCTCTGAGGGTCGCAGGGATGCTGGAGCCTATTCTAGCAGTCATTGGGCGGGAGGCGGGGAAAAACCCTGGACAGGCCGCCAGGCCATCACAGGGCCAACACACACACACACACACACACACACACACACACACACACACACACACACACACACACACATTCATACCTAGGGACAATTTAGTATGGCCAATTCACCTGACCTACATGTCTTTGGACTGTGGGAGGAAACTGGAGCACCCGGAGGAAACCCATGCAGGCACGGGGAGAACATGCAAACTCCACACAGAGAATGACCTGGGATGATCCACCAAGGTTGGACTACCCCAGGGCTCGAACCCAGGACCTTCTTGCTGTGAGGTGACCGCACTAACCACTGTGCCACCCTTAGACAAATGTCTTAATCTCATTGCAAATTAGAAACAGAGATGGTGAGATAAAAGGCACAAGATAATGTTTATGTAGCCTAAATAAATAGGAAAAGTATTTTCTTAATTACTCCAATACAGATAGCAGAACCGTTAACATAGGAGTTTATGTATACTAGGTCTTTAATAATTTAGCACTGGTGCCCATTTAATATTGGGTTTCGGTACCCAATCCCTAATCGGCTTCGCCATTATTACCACCCTGTGGATCTGCCAAAACAACTTTGGCCTGCTTAGGGTATGACTGATCTACTGGTTTGAGGAAATTCAACAAAGTTGATTTTCTCTTTGACATTTTACCAGTTTCCTCCTTGTTGCTGGGGGTATTTTAATTCAAATTGCAGTAACATCAGCTCATGTGATGTGCACAAAACTCTCATGCTCCAGGCATCACTGAGTGACCTGATGTCTTTTTTTTTAACCAAATTTAAAATGCATCCAATAGGCAAAAAAAGCAACTTACGAGTAATTTCAGTGGGAAATAAAAGATTGACAGAACAGATAATATTAAATATTACACAAAATGTATTTACAGATTTTGATAGTGACAAAAGAGGTGCCGGATTCAGTCAAATAGGTGCTGGTCCCAATCTGGGAGGTCCCAGATCCTGTTCCAGCAGGATCCGGTACAAGTTGAGCCCTGCTATTAAGATAGTGAAGACCTCCTGGTTAGGCCAGATTATACTCCTCAGCTTTTGTAATGGGCATCTAATACACTGTCAAGGAAAACATTAGCCGAGCCATTGCTCCAAAATAATATATTGTATCATTAACGGTGATTATTTTGGCATTGTCTAAGGTGATTCTGTCCTCTAGGGCACTGTTTCCCAACCCAGTCCTCAAGGACCCCCTAGCCTGCAGATTTTCTTTGCAACCCTGAATAGTTACCTGTTTGTAGTTATTCAACCAATCAGCAATGAATTGTGTCAGATGTTGCACACCTTGCATAATTAAGTGCTATGAGATGATTTGTTGAGTAAGTACAAGCAGGACTACCTATGCAGAGTTACAATGAAAATCAGCAGGATAGGGGGTCCTTGACGACTGGGTTGGGAAACACTGCTCTAGGGTGCTGTATCATTGAGAGGAAGATGTCTCAGTTTTTGGCTGGACCAGACCAGCAGGCCAGCCTTACAAACACGACTGTTGCTGGCTGACTGACTGACTGACTGATCATGTTTAGAGTGACTGACTGAGGGATCATGTCTAACATGATTGGGCCCCTGGATCAGGTGACCAACAACATCACTGAAGTTACACGATTGGTCGGCCGATGAGAGGCATGAGAAAGAGCACACAGTTAAAGCACCAAGAATAACAACCACTCTGACAAAACACTCACTGGTAAATTCACAAAAGGACTGCAGCTTTTGTGCCCACTAAACCTGCACAAATAAGACAAAAAGAAACCACATAATTCTCAAAGCATCTGCAAAAGGTGAAATGCACCCCTAACTGCACTGCCTAGCAAACAGTGTCTTGGTACACTGGTGCTATTTGCATGCATTTAAATTGGGTAATATGGATACATTTGGCACAAAATTTGCCCCTTTGTGTGCAAATGAGCCTCATTGCAAAACACCAGCCACACACAGGTAGAGTGTAGAGTAATAGCCACACACAGGTAGAGTGAAAATTATCAGCATCTTCAGAGAGTTGGTGGTATCTGATGCCCAGACTTTCCAGTGATCATAGTAGCAGTCATTGTAGCCTGGGGAAGGCATCGTCATGCCAGGCGTGCAAGTGAGTGGATATTTCAAAGGAGAATATCACTTTTTGATTCAACTGCGACTGAAATCATTTGCAGATACAGGTTGCCAGGTCAAACAATTCTTGCTATACTTGACATCAAGGATGACATTGAACCTTCTTACTGTGTTATTGGTGCAAAGCCAACATTTATACTTTGCCACATGGATAATTGCAATCAGATGCACAACAAGGACAAATTGCAACCGGCTGCAAACTTTATGGGCATGTTTGTGCTGTAATATCATTAGCAATTTTTCGTTTTTTTTTTTTTTTTTTTTTTGGCGAAGTGGACCTTGAGATGGGACAGATAGCGGTTTCAAGTGATGTGCAATTCATGGTGCTATCAGCAGCCGCAAGCCATTCTTTGTTAATTCGCCTGTCAATACAGACTGAGTCTTACAAAAACGAGAGACATTTTACAACAACGTTACAATTTCATTTAGCAGACACTTTTATCCAAAGCGACGTACATCTGAGAGTTAATACAACACAAGCAAGGATCTAGTCAGGAGACAACAATGCAATTAAGTGCCAAAAAACTAGGTTCAAGTCCGATAGGACATAGATGTCAACAGGCAGTGCACAAAGGCAACACATAGGGTGCATAGAAGCATTTTTCCCTTTTTTTTTTGTATTTAAGTTGCAAACAAGTACAAATACAAACAAGGGGCAAATACAAACAAGGTGTGGAGGTGTTCATGAAAGAACTGGGTCTTTAGTGTCTTCTGAAAGATGGAGAGAGACTCAGGGGATCGAATGGAGTTTGGTAACTGGTTCCATCACCGGGGAAACTTTAGGGCCCTGTTGTGGTGGAAGTGCCAGGTCCCTTTCATTGACAGAGCGTACTGAGTGGGACTGAGTGTAGACCTGAATTAGGGCGTTCTGTTTTAGTTGCAGTTTTGTAAGTGAGCATCAAAATTTTGAATTTGATGCGGGTCAACTGGGAGCCAGTGGAAGGATATGACAGAGTGACATGTGCTGTTTTAGGTTGGTTGAAGACCAGGTGAGCCGCCACATTCTGGATCATTTGCAGAGGTTTGAAAGTGCATAAAGGGACACCTACCAGTAAGGAGTTGCAGTAGTCAATGTGTGCTATTACAAGAGCCTGTGCCAGGAGTTATGCTGCATGCTCAGACAGGTAGGGTCTAATTTTCCTGATGTTTTACAAGGCAATTTGGGATGACCGAGCAATCAAGGCAATGTGAACCTTAAAGGTTAGTTGGTCATCAATCATGACACCCAGGTTTCAGGGAGACTTTGTGGGCAGTGATCCAGGTTGATCTGAGCTGGAGCTTGACCTGTTGTTGTATGGATGGACTGGCTGGGATGACAAGGAGCTCAGTCTTAGATACGTTAAGCTGAAGGTGGTGTTCTTTCATCCAGGCAGAGACATCAGCACTGCATGCCGATATCCGTGCCGAGACTGTGAGGTCATCTGGTGGGAATGATAGGAAGAGCTGGGTATCATCAGTACAGCAATGGTATGAGAAACCATGGGAGCTGATGATTGCACCAAGTGAGGTGATGTATATTGAAAAGAGAAGGGGACCGAGCACTGACCCTTGAGGCACCCATGTGGATAAGCCGTGTGGTTTGGACACTTCTCCTCTCCGAGATACTCTAAAAGATCTCCCTGAGAGGTAGGACATGAACCAGTGGAGGGCAGATCCTGAGATACCAAGCTCAGTGAGTATGGAGAGGAGGACTTGGTACTTAACCATGTCAAGGCAGCTGACAAATCTAGCAGCAATAAAGCTGAGGGTTGACCAGCAGCTCTAGCCAAATGCAGTGATTACCAACAGGAGTGCAGTCTCAGTATTGACCCCGCTTAAAGCCAGACTGATTCGGATCATACAGATTTTACTCAAAAAGGAATTCAGAGACTTGGTTAAATACTGTGCACTCAAGATTTTTTTGATAGAAAGGGTAGAGATAATCCGGTCTGTAGTATTCAACCTGACCTAGGTTGAGTGTAGGTTTTTTGAGCAGCGGGGTGACAAAAACAAATGAAAAAGGAAGGGGAGTCAACAGATAATTAGAATAGTTATAGTCACAATTAAATTCACTTCTCTTTCAAATCAAACATCGTAAGATAAGAGTGGAAAGTATTGTTCTGGCAACTGCATTTATAACCTTTTTTTTTACTCAAATGTCGCTTAACTATGTCATGTGATATGTTACTTCAGTACACTTTAACAACAAATATTATTCACAAAATTGCAGATGAGCATTTAATATCCAGTAATTCACATTATAGACACTACCACTGACTATCCCTGTAACAAACTGGCCCCAATTTCGACCACTGACCATACACGGTTCAGCCATATACTAGGTTTTGACCTAGTCTTGTTTACTCTCGTGTTGTCAGACAGATAGAGAACAATGGACCAAAAAGTACACATTCCCTTTAGGTAGAAGTCCAGAGTCAGTGAGTGGAACCTACTGAACAGATAGGTTACTCTGTCAAGGTGGAGGACTGCAACATACAATGCTGTGGTTCTGCCCGAGACTTCGGATATTAAGATGAAAAGGTAGTCATGATTTTCTGTGGTTGTGTGGGTGACCATAATGCTGGAAGACAAACCTCAGCACCCAGCTCATTCTTGCTGCAAGTACATGCATATACAACCCCCCATCAGTTTGCTAAATTTGTAAATGATTCTATCATGACATATCAGCAATTCTATTATGACCTCGGTTGGTCATTAAAAGATCCCATGGCACTTATCGCAAAGAGTAGGGGGTTCCCCAGTGTCCTGGCAAAATTCACAACCAGGCCCTCTCCATCTGGCCACCCAGTCATCCCCTCAGTGTAATTGGCTCAAAGATTCCTCCCTCTCCACCTCAAGCTGATGTGTGGTGAGTGTTCTGGTGCAAAATGGCTGCCGTGCATCACCCAGGTGGGCACTACACATTGATGGTGGTTGAAGTGAGTTTCCCCTCTTCACTGTGAAGTACTCTGGGTGTCAAGATAAAGTGCTATACAAATGTAATGATTATTATTATTGTTGTTGTTATTATAATTATCATAAATTAAGACTCAATCAACTGTAGTATGATTTGAATTTGGTCAGTGATGATAGTGGGTTTTGTGATTATGACTGTGACAATCTGAGAATGTTTTATGGTTACAGTGTCTGTGTGTTTCGGTGTCTCCCTTTCTCTGTGGTATATCTGTGTGTGTATGTGTGTGTGTGTGTGTGTGTGTGAGAGAGACAGAGTCTTGGTGTACATGTCTCATCTGTGATTTTATGTGGATTTTGTTTTGAGTGTCTTATTAGAGGGGATGGGGGGTGGCTAGACAACCAGGCTGTCTGTCTATGTCTGCAATATAACTGGGTTCCAACTCAGAGAGAGGTGCAGAGTTTAGTCATAAGCCCAGGTATGTGAAGGATTCCTTGGACGGAGGGTCATGGGGTGAGAGCCATCTCTCAGCAGCTCCTTTATTAAATGCATATGCACAAGTCTGTGTACACGTACATGCACAACACACACACCCACACACACACGCACACATATGCTTTTCTTTTCACACACCTAAACAAAGACAAAAACACAGGCATCAATCAATTAAAGGATGGGACGTACGTACCAACACATTTACGCACACATAAAGATAGCTAGCCATTCACACTGATAAAGCATCCACTGAACCTCCATTTCCGGAGTGGTAAGTTCAGAAATGCCGAAAAAGAGAAAGGAGATAACAGGGCAAAATAACTTGGTGTGGAGTGAGCTTTGGGTTTGTCTGCAGTGGATGATTCACACCAACACACACACGATACACACAAGCTAATGAGGTGGAGATAGGTCATTCTTTGCAATATTTTGGCTATTTAAGGGAATTTGTTGTGACTTGAGCACTGGTGTGTCTAAATAGTGACTGGGCTCCGTCTTAAGTTCCTAGACACTTGCATATAGATGAGAGCAGTCAGAGAACCCTGCCCTCCAAAACCTCCACACATAAGGCCTTTTCATACTGCAAAACCTACAAAGTCCACGACTAAGAGAAGAACACAATGAAAACATAGCGAGAGAGAGAGAGTGGCTAACTCTAAAATGGTAGACATAAAGGAGTTAAGGGTGGTGGTGGTAGTACACACTATGGCGGCACTACAGTAACCATGTCAGCACATTTTACAGTAAGAGAGTATCAACCGACCACTCCAACAGTAAGAATACATGTGTTTGTGTGTGTTCTTGTTGATGCAGTGGCTGGTTGATACTCTGATGTCCACATCGGAGACCAATCCTTATCTTAGCCAAAGTTCTCACATGGGAAGTGTAGGGACAAGATGGCTAGCTTGAAGCCACACACTCCCTAATACACAATTAAGCACACTTGAATGAAAACATCACCCTTCTGTGCATGTTTCTGCACCCAAGACGGCTACAATTGCCCCCCCAAAATGCCCTTTGCTAAGTTGTGATTGTTATTCACTGCCTCCAAAATAAACCCATCTGTGTGTGTGTGTGTGTGTCTCACCGCTGGGGTTGAACTGCATGCAGGATATGGGTTTATCATGAGCTGGGAAGTGAGCCACTATTCCCTCGCCGTCCGAGTCCTCATTCACCAGGACCTGGAGAACAAACAGACATGCACACAAACACACAGTCATTTTACAACAATGAGAACATTAAACAAAGAACAAGAATTTCCGCCACTCCACGATTCCCCTTTTTTCTGCCTACACTGTAGCATCACAGAACCCCCCCTTGATGACCAGCTCTACCCAAGCTCTTTTCTTTACTGACTGCTTGCTTTAATAATCACACGGACGTGTCTCTAAATGTGCCATTGCCCTCTTGTGGATAGAAAATAATTAGCATTCTGCATTACCTGCTGGAAACCAACTGCATTTCAAACATAACTTTTCTATTCTGGCCGTCTTTCTGTCTGTGCAGGAAAGAAAGACATATTACCAATTTTGCCAGATAACATTTTGCTAAACAATGAGCAACTGTTCTAACACATGTATCTACAGATCAGGTACAAAAGTAGAAATAAGATGGCATATTAATGATTATATTACGATGTCTTTACCCCACCATGGAGCTGTTTACCATGTCAAAGCTAGCCATGGCTCACTTCTTGTAATACAGTAGTGTTTAAGTGAAGTGACAAACTAGAATGGAAGTCTGGTTCCTGGCAGTTTTATCAAGAGTGTCCCGAACTCCACGACAGTGCACGAGCTCCGCTAACAAAACATAAAGGACCCATAAAGCAAAACACTTTGCTGGGACCAGTAGCGGTTAGTAAACTGCTATCGTTAAGAAGGAACAAAACGATGCAACAAGACGGTGTGTGTGTGTGTGTGTGTGTGCACGCGTGCATGTGTGCACGTGTGTTAAGTAATAAATTCAGTCACAGTGTTGCAATGAGGACTTTGGGGAGCTTGCAGAATGTTTTGGTCCAAACACAAAAGAAAAGAGCTCCAAGAAAGAAAAGGCTGCATCTCAGCGAGAGAGAGAGAGAGAGAGAGAGAGGAATAGAATGAGCAAAAAAAAAAAAGGGAAGAGAAAGAAAAAAGAAACAGAATAAAATGACTGGTGACATGAAGCAGATCCCTTTTATTACAGTGCAGGCAGACAATGTTGTTTTGTCAGGGGATCCTGCTGGAGCCCTTTGAAAAAGAGTTAGTGTCCTCTGGAGAGCCAAGCTCAATACACGAGAAAGAGAGAGAGCGAGCGAGCAAGAGAGGAGAGAGAGAGAACGAGAGAGAGAAACAAACTGAGGGATTGAGAGAGAGGAACAATGGGACAAAGAAAATGAGAGTGTGTGTGTGTGTGTATTGGTGTTTGAACTTGCTGTTCTAAATAAGGATCTTCTTAGACTGTAAGGAAAAACTTTTATGAATAGCCACACGCGAAAACGAATGTATCACTACGTTTTTCTAGTCTTCATCATTTTCGTTTTATTCTTGAAAAGACGATCTCCATTTGTCTCATCCCTGTTTATTTCATTCCCACTTCCCCCCCACCCTCACACCATCTCTCTTCCATACAACCTCGCCACTTTCTTCTTGTCTCTCTAGTTTCTCCCTCAGTACCCCCCCCCCCCCCCCAGCACTACTCATTGTTTATGGCTAGTGTAGGGTTACAGTGTGTCGGCTGGTGACAGAGTGCAGGCCTGCTTCTGAGGGCTTTAGGGCCAGCTTACAGCAGCCCCTCAGGGCATCGCGCCGGCTACAAAGAAGCTAAAGTCAAAGAGCAGGGAGAAGGAAGAGGGTCTGAGTGTACGTGTGAGGGTCTACATCACCGGCATACTGTTGCTGGCACGCCTCATTAAAATCCTGACAGCAAATCTTGTGTAATTAATCACAGTGCGGAGTGGGTGATGAGTATGAAGAAAACACATTTCAAACATCCCTCCATTTACAATGGCTCTAAAAAGTCACACACCCCTGTTAAAATGGCAGCTTTTTGTGATGTAAAAAAAGAAACCAAGATAAATCATGTTAGAATGTTTCCATTTTTTTTTTAATTACAACCTAAAAATATAAAGTGAAAAACAATCAGAAACATTTTAGGGAAGAAAAAAAAAAGAAAAATGCAAAACTCAACAATAAGCTGGTTGCAAAATTGTGCACACCCTTTTATAATTGGGGATTTGGCTGTGTTCAGAATTAACCAATCACGGGCATCTGGGTAGTGCAGTGGTCTATTCTGTTGCGTACCAACACGGGGATCGCCAGTTCAAATCCCCGTGTTACCTCCGGCTTGGTCAGGCTTCCCTACAGACACAACTGGTCGTGCCTGCGGGTGGGAAGCCAGATGTGGGTGTGTGTCCTGGTCGCTGCGCAAGTGTCTCCTCTGGTCAGTCGGGCCGCTTGTTCGGGGGGGAGGGGGAACTGGGGGGAATAGTGTGATCCTACCACGTGCTACGTCCCCCTGGTGAAACTCCTCACTGTCAGGTGAAAAGAAGCAGCTGGCGACTCCACATGTATCGGAGGAGGCATGTGGTAGTTTGCAGCCCTCCCCGGATTGGCAGAGGGGGTGGAGCAGCGACCGGGACGGCTCAGAAAATAGGGTAATTGGCAAAGTACAACTGAGGAGAAAAAGAGGGGAAAAAAGCCACAAAAAAAAAAAGAAAAAGAAAAGAAAAAAAGAAAAAAGAATTGCGTCCGGGTAGTGTAGCGGTCTATTCTGTTGCCTACCAACACGGGATCGCCGAGTTGAATCCTCGTGTTACCCCCAGCTTGGGCAGGCGTCCCTACAGACACAAGTGGCCATGACTGCGGGTGTGAAGTCAGATGTGGGTATTTGTCCTGGTCGCTGCACTAGCACCTCCTCTGGTCGGTCAGGTTGCTCCCTGGATCGGCAGAGAGGGGGTGGAGCAGTGACCGGGACGGCTCAAAAAGAGTGGGGTAATATACCAGATACAGTTGGGGAGAAAAAAGGGGAACATTGAAAAAAAAAAAAGGAAAAAAAAAAACAAGAATTAATCAATCACATTCAAACTCATGTTATCTAGTAGTTAGTATACACCTGCCATCAATTAAAGTAACTGTCATTAACCCCAAATAATGTTCAGCTGTCCCTGTAGGATTTTCCTGACATCTTCTTGGTTGCATCAACTGCAAAAGCCAGGGTCCACAAAGAGCTTACAAAGCATGTACAGGATCTCATTGCTGAAAGGTATCAACCAGGAGAGGGCTGCAAAAGAATTTCCAAGGCATTAGATAAACCATGAAGCACAGTAAAGACAAGCATCAACAAGTGGAGAAAATATGGCACAACAGTGGCATTACCAAGAACAGGACACCCCTCCAAAATTGATGAGAAGACGAGGGGAAAACTGGTCAGGGAGAATGCCAAGAGGCCTACGGCAATATTAAAGGAGCTACAGGAATTTACGGTAAGTACCGGTTGCTTCCTACATTGTGACAACAACCTCCTGTATTATCCACGTCTGGGCTATGGGGTAGGCTGGCTAGACAGAAGCTTTTTCACATGGAAAAAATAAATAAACAAAATATCCAAGACTGACTAAATTTTGCAAAAACATCCAGTCTCCCAAAACCATGTGGAAAATATGTTCTGGTCTGATGGGACCAAGGTTGAACTTAATTCCAAACTGTATGTTTGGTGCAAAAACAAGACAGCATATCACCAAAAGAACACCATACCCTTGGTGAAGCATGGTGGTGGAAGCATCATGCTTTGGGGCATATATCCAAATCAACAAAGGAATGGCTTCACCAAAAGATCAATGTTTTGGAGTGGCCCAGCCAGAACAGAGACCTGAATCTAATTGAAAATCTACGGGGGGACCTGATGAGGGCTGTGCACAGGAGATGCCCTCGCAATTTGATGGATCTAGAATGTTTTTGCAAGGAGGAGTGGGAAAGTATTACCAAGTCAAGATGTGCCAAGCTGATAGACTCCTAACCCAAAAGACAGAGTTCTGTAATAAAATCAAAGGGTGCTTCAACAAAGTATGAGTTTTGGGGTGTGCACACTCATGCAATCAGGTTAGGTTAGTTAGGTAGTTTTTTTTTCCCCCCCTAAAAACCTTGATGATTATTTTTGTAGGTTGTAATTTCGAAAACAGCTGAAAATGTTCTGACATGATTTAGCTTGGTTTCATTTTTTTTACATTACAAAACTTGCCATTTTAACAGGGGTGTGCAGATACTTTGAGTAATGATAATAGGTAGAAGGACTAGGGACACTGGTTTCAATCCATGTCATTAAAAAAAAAAACTTGCTCAGGACGCAAATCTCACTGACCAGCAGGTAGAATCAATGTGTGAAAATTTTCAATTCAAAAATGGAAATTCTTTGACCATGAACTCCAAGGGAGGTTATCACTGACACATGCCAACAAGCTTGGGTTTTTTCCACCCCTAATCTCTCCTATGAAGACAACCAAAAATGGAGGGAGCAGTGGCTAAAATCTTACCTGTTGTTAAAAGATGCGTGTAATCTAAACCAAAGCTTTTTTGATAGCTGTGAGTGTCTTGATGCATCAGAAGGTTGAATCAGTTCATCTGGACACAACGTTTGTTGACAGGCACGTTTCATCACTCAACTAAGTGACATCCATCCATTATCCAAACCGATTATCCTTACCCAGGGTGGTGGGGATGCTGGAGTATATCCCAGCAGTCATTGGGTGGCAGGCATGGAGACACCCTGGACAGGCCACCAGACCATCACAGGGCTTATTGAAGAGTAACCACGACGCTTTATAACGTTATAGCTACAAATGTGCAGTACTCGTCATAAAAAATAAATAAAAGGAAAAGGGAGGACAGCGGGTTTCGAACTAGTAAACCTCCAAAGGAAGGCGCCCAGAAGGCATCCTAATCAGATGCCCTAACCATCTCAACTGGCTCCTTTCGATGCGAATGAGCAATGGCTCTACTCCAAGCTCCCTTCGGATGTCCGAGCTCCTCACCCTATCTCTAAGGCTGAGCCCAGACACCCTACGGAGGAAACTAATTTCAGCCGCTTGTATCCGTGATCTCACCCTTTCGGTCACTACCCGAAGCTCATGACTATAGGTAAGGGGTGGAACGAAGATTGACTGGTAAATTGAGAGCTTTACCTTCCGGCTCAACTCCTTCACCACAACGGTTCAGTACAACGTCCGCATTACTGCTGATGCTGCACCAATCCGCCTGTCAATCTCCCGCTCCATCCTACCCTCATTCAATAACAAGACCCCAAGATACCTGAACTCCTTCACATGAGGCAAAAACTCGTTCCCAACCCGGAGGGAGCAATCCACCATTTTCCGGTAGAGAACCATGGCCTCAAACTTGGAGGTGCTGACTCTCATCCCAGCCATTTCACACTCACCTGTAAACCACCCCAATGCGCGGTGGAGGTCACATTCTGATGAAATATACAAACAAGATATACAAACCCATTTAAATAGTTACTAAGTTTTATAACTCGCTAATTACAAAAACATAGCATTTCACCCTGTGTATACTTGGCGGCAATCATCATCATCATCGTCAGTTTACGTGCACTGACGATGATGATGATGATTACGACTGGGCGCATGGGAGGGCTGTCCTGCTCATTACTGATTGGCTCTCCCTGGTGTGTCTCTAGGTAGATTTGGAGTTTGGATGCGCTTGTTTTTCGTAGGAATTTCTGGAACTAAACGTCATCACTTAATGAAAAACATCAAACTGAAGGCCAAGACCGAAGCAAAATTGAAATGTAATAATAAGATCTGCACTCTAACTTACCAAGCATTCACCAAATGAAGAATAACCACAAAGCTTTATAACTCCACAAACTTATAAGCTTTATAGCTTATAAGCTAATAAATTATAATAATAATTTCGATTTTTTGTTTGTGTTTTCAAATGTGTAATTTTGCAACTGTGTGAGTTTGTAACTGTACTGCCTATCTTTGCCAGGTCTCCCTTGAAAAAGAGGTTTGTAATCTCAACGGGACCCTCCTGGTTAAATAAATAAATAATAAATATAAGCTTTATAACCTTATATTTAACTACAAACACGTAGTACTCTCCATAAAAATAAAAAAAATAAAAGGAAAGGGGTGGCGGGTGGATGGCGGATTTCGGGCTAATAAACAATCCAAAATGGATAAATAATATATCGATTGGGGAAATTTCCACTTCCGATGAAACCACCATTATATATGAACCTTTAACCACAAGACCGATTAAAATTAAATATTAGACTCAAGAAAATTAACCTGTGGGAACTAGATGAGAAGGAACGACCAAGACGGTCCGTCTTGGATTTTCAAAGTTTAATAATTTTGTGGAAAAATAGATACAGACCTGTCGCTCCCTGAATTCTCCTAAAATTGCACATATTGCATTTAAAGTGAGTTTTAAATCAATTGTACACACACAAACAAAGTTGTGATAAGATCTACCTAAAACGACTACGAGCGGACAAAACGACCGTCTTGTAACTTGCGCGTCATGGTGCACGTCATGTCACTATTTATGATGTGTCTTGGTCACGTCATTTCCTTCATGAAGTTCATTGCTCAGTCCTGGAAATGCACAAGTGTTCTCCAGAGCAGAGTAATAGTCTACACTTGATGTTTAAACTGAACTTGATTGCCAACATGTCTGGTTACAGACGCACCATGACTACCACTGAGGTGTTGCAGTATTTACAGGCGTTGGACAGCGGCCATTTTAAATTGTTTGAAAAATAGCACTGAAAGTTGTTAAAATGTTAACTTTGGTGTCAGTTTCTAAACAGACATACTGGCATATGTAATGCATTCATATCTCAATTGGGTATTTATCTTGACAGAATATAGAGTTTAAAACTGTGGCAATCAATATGACCGCCCACAGTCGTTCTATCCATCCATCCATCCATCCATTATCTGAACCACTTATCCTGCTCTCAGGGTCGCGGGATGCTGCAGCCTATTCCAGCAGTCACTGGGCGGCAGGCGGGGAGACACCCTGGACAGGCCGCCTGACCATCACAGGATTGATCGTTGTAGTAGTTTTTAAGTTCTGGTCGTTGTTTGAGACTGTTTGAATTATTTTGAATTACTGCTTCTTCTTTTTTTTACGTTTTATAGGCCTTGTTATGTTTTTTTTAGAATTAGCAATATGTGTTTTCCATTTTGTTTTTCAGGTAATATTTTCACTTTTTCAATTTTGCTGTTCAAGTTCGACCATGTCTCTCCGGAGTTTAAATTGTTTAAAAATAGTATCATAGCTGTTAAAATGTTAATTTTGGTGTCAGTCATTTCCTAACAGACATACTAGCATATGAAATGCATTAATATCTCAATTGGGTATTTATCTTGACAGAATATAGAGTTTAAAAACTGATGGTCATTTTGACCACTCACTGGTCATTTAAATAATAATAATAATAATAATAATAATAATAATAAATAATTATATATATATATAGCACTTTTCTAAAACAAAGTTACAAAGTGCTTCACAAAAAAAACAAAAAAAAACAAAACATAAAACCAGGCAAGGCAAAAATAAGGGTAAGAACAAATAAGAGTAAAAATAAAAACCAATATCAAACATTTGTAAAAGCTTTCATAAAAAGAAAAGTTTTGAGACGAAATTGAAAAGAAGCTAGAGACTTAGTTCATCTTAGGTCAACAGGAAGAGAGTTCCATACTGTAAGGGCTCTAACAGCAAAAGCCCGATCACCCTTTGTAACCAGGCGAGACCCGGGAATAACTAGCAGGGCTCCATCTGCAGACCTTAATGGTCGAGGGGGGACATACTAAGTCAATAAATCACAAATATATAAAGCAGCAGGACCATTTAAAGCCTTAAAAGTGAGGAGTAAAATTTTAAAATCAATTCGAAATATAACAGGGAGCCAGTGCAGGGAGGCAAGCACAGGGATGATATGGTCATGTCTCCTTGTCCCGGTAATGAACCGACCAGCGGCATTTTGTACCAACTGCAGACGGTGGAGGGAGCCCTTGCTGATACCAGAATAAAGTGCATTATAGTAGTCAAGCTGAGAAAAGTTAAAAGTGTGTACAACTTTTTGCAAATCGGCAATTGATAAAAATGACCTAATTTTCGAGACTAGCTTGAGTTGGAAAAAGCATGACTGAACAACATGTTTAATATGATTGTCAAAACTGAGGTTAGCATCAAATATTACCCCAAGATTCCTAGCAGACTGTTTAAGACTACCTGACAGACCACCATGATTAGTAGCAAATGGACTGATGGAATTTTCGGGACTGAACAGAATGACCTCAGACTTATCATTAAATTTAAGAAAATGTTTGGATGTCCAGGATATAATGTCAGTGAGGCAAGTTGTGAGATTTAATATGGAGCTAGGATCTGTGGGTTTTAGTGGCATGTATAACTGAGTATTGTCAGCATAAAAATGGTAGAGCACATCGTGATTTTGAATGACCTGGCCAAGGGGCAGCATGTACATAGAAAAGAGAAGGGGGCCAAGAACTAAGCCTTGAGGGACACCACAACTCAAGTGAGCCACTGAGGAGGTACAGTTACCCAGAACAACAGAAAATGTTCTGTTGGTGAGATAAGAACGTAATAAGTTAAGTGCCGAGCCCTTGATGCCAACCCAAGTCTCTAAGCAATGTAGGAGGATGTTGTGATCAACTGTGTCAAAGGCAGCACTTAAGTCCAAGAGAACTAAAGTCGAGCAGTCATCTCTGTCTGCATCCAGCAGTAGATCATTAGTGACCTTAACTAGAAGTGCTCTAATGGACAAGTCAGTGTATTCTTATTGCTGGTCCCAAGCCCAGAAAAATGGGGAGAGTTGCGTCAGGAAGGGCATCCAGTATAAAACCTTTGCCAAATCAAATATGCAGAACATAATTCAGATTTCCATACCAGATCGGTCAAGGCCCATGTTACCAACGACCGCCACCTGTACTGTTGGCCAGCAGGGTGTGGGTGGAAACTATGCTACTGTTGGGCGAAGGAGGAGAGGGGGGAAGACATGTCAAGAGGCAGCGGGAGAGGAGGAAGGGTAGGAGTGTAGAGGTGAGAGTCAGAACTTTGAATGTTGGCACTATGACTGGTAAAAGGAGACAGCTGGCTGACATAATGGACAGAAGAAGGTAGATATATATTGTGTGTGCAAGAGACCAGGTGGAAGGGGAATAAGGCCAAGAGCATAGGGGGTGGGGTTAAACTCTTCTACCATGGTATGGATGGGAGGAGAAATGGGCTAATTCTGAAGGAAGAGTATGTCAAGAGTGTATTGGAGGTAAAGAGTGTCGGAGAGAGTGATGAGTATGAAGCTGGAAATCGAAGGGGTGGTGATGAATGTTATCAGCGCATATGCTCTGCATGTTGGGCATGATATGGAAGAGAAAGAATAATTCTGGAGTGAGTTGGATGAAGTGGTGGAGAGTATACCCAAGGAGGAGAGAGTGGTGATTGGAGCGGATTTCAATGAGCATGTTGGTAAAGGGAACAAAGGTGAGGAGGAGGTGATGGGTAGGTATGGTGTCAAGAAGAGGAATGTGGGAGGTCAGATGGTTGTTCGATTTTGAAAAAAAAGAATGGAAATCGCTGTAATGAATAAATATTTCAAGAAGAGGGAGGAACAGAGGATGACTTATGAGAGCGGGGGAAAGTGCACACAGGTGGTCTATATATTATGCAGGAGGCATGATCTGAAAGGGATTGGAGACTGCAAGGTGGTGACAGGAGATAATGTAGTTAGGTAGCATCAGTTGGTGGTCTGTAGAATGATTTTGGAGACCAAGAAGAGGAGAGTAAAGACAAAGCCAAGGATCCAGTGGTGGAAGTTAAAGAAGAAGACTATTGTGTGGATTTCAGGGAAGAGTTAAGACAGGCACTGGTGGTAGTTAAGAGTTGCCGGATGGCTGGGCAACCACTGCAGAAATAGTGAAGGAGACAGCTAGGAAGGTACTTGGTGTGTCATTTGGACAGAGGAAGGAAGACAAGGAGACTTGGTGGTAGAATGGGAAAGTACAGCAAAGTATACAGAGGACGAGGTTGCAAAGAAGAAGGGGGAAAGTCAGTGATGAAGAAAGTAGACAGGAGTACAAGGAAATGTGGCATAAAGCAAAGAGAAAGGTATGAGTTGTATGACAGGTTGGACTCTAAGAAAGGAGAAAAGGAGTTGTAGACAGAGGGACCGAGCTTGGAAGGATCTGCAGCAGGCTAGGGCGATCAAGACGAGAGGTAGAAATGTGCTGACAAGCAAGGAGAGCAAGGAAGGAATACATTGAGGGCAAATGAGAGAGCAAAACAGAGAGAGAGAGAGAGAGAGAGAGAGAGAGAGAGAGAGAGAGAGAGAGAGAGAGAGAGAGAGAGAGAGAGAGAGAGAGAGAGAGAGAGAGAGAGAGAGAGAGAGAGAGAGAGAGAGAGAGAGAGAGAGAGAGAGAGAGAGAGAGGGCAAAAGAGAGAGAGAGTGAGAGAAGGTTGGATGATGTGAGGATAGTGAATCACGAAGTGCGGTGGATTAGCAAGGAGGAAGTGAGGGCAGCTATGAAGAGGATGAAGACTAGAAAGGTGGTTTGTCCAGATGACATACCTGTGAAGGCATGGAGGTTTTTATGAGAGATGGCAATACAGTTTTTAACTGGATTGTTTTACACAATCTTGGAAAGCGAGAAGATGTCTGAGGAGTGGTGAAGAAGTATACTCATAGCGATTTTCAAGAATAAGGGGGCTGTGCAGAGCTGTAGCAACTACAGAGGTATAAAGTTGATCAGCCACAGCATGATGATATGGGAAAGAGTGGTAGAACCTAGGTTAACAGGAGAGGTGATGATATGCGAGCAGCAGTATGGTTTCATGCCACGAAAGAGCACTACAGATGTGATGTTTGCTTTGAGAATGTTGAAGGAGAAGTACAGAGACGTTCAGAAGGAGTTACATTGTGTCTTTGTGGATTTAGAGAAAGCATATGACAGGGTGCCGAGAGAGGAGGTGTGGTATTGTATGAGGAAGTCGGGAGTGGCAGAGAAGTATGTAGGAGTGGTACAGGATAAGTATGAGGGCAGTGTGACAGTGGTGTGGTGTGCAGTTGGAATGGCAGATTGTTTCAAGGTGGAGGTGGGATTACATCAAAGATCGGCTCTGAGCCCGTTCTTGTTTACAATGGTGATGGACAGTTTGACGGACAAGATCAGGCAGGAGTCTTCATGGACCAGTGATGTTTGCGGAGGACATTGTGATCAGCAGCAAGAGTAGGGTGCAGGTTGAGGGGAGCCTGGAGAAGTGCATATATGCACTGGAGAGAAGAGGAATGAAAGTCAGAAGGAGCAAGACAAAATATATATGTGTGAATGAGAGGGACAACAGTGGAATGGTGAGGATGCAAGGAATACAGCTGACGGAGGTGTATGAGTTTAAATACTTCGGGTCAAGTGTTCAAAGTAACGGGGAGTGCAGAAGAGAGTAAAGGCAGGGTGGAGTGGGTGGACAAGAGTGTCAGGAGTGTTTGCGACAGAAGGGTACCAGCAAGAGTTTAAGGGAAGGTCTACAAGATGGTAGCAAGATCAGCTATGTTGTATGGTTTGGCAAGAGTGGCACTGATGAAAAGACAGGAGGTAGAGCTGGAGGTGGCAGAGTTGAAGATGCTAAGATTTTTGTTGGGAGTGACGAAGAAGGACTTGATGAGGAACGAGCTCAGGTTGGATAAAGCAAAGAGACAAAGCAAGAAAGGTAAAATGGTTTGGAAATGTGCAGAGGAGAGATGCTGGCTATACTGGGAGAAGGATGCTGAAGATAGAGCTGCCAGGGGAGAGGAAAAGAGGAAGGCAAAAGAGGACATGTGGTGAGGGAGGACATGCAGGTGGCTGGCATGACAGAGGAAGCTGGAGAGGACAGGAAGAGATAGAAATAGATGATCTGCTGTGGTGACCCCAAACGGGAGCAGCTGAAAGTAGTAGTAGTTGTAAGGACTTAAGCTGCCTTTTTTTTCTTCCTAAATTTGTCTCTAGTGGCCATAAAAAAAAACCTTCTATCCAGGGAAATCCTTGACATGACTGCAACACAATGGATAAACATAGTTTTAAAGAAAGCTTACATGTACACAGTTTTGTGTGCATTTTGCTAGCATTCAAAATTTTGATAAAGGAACAAAACAAAACCAACTTCCCACTGTAGCAAATGCCCTCAAGAATTCTGCCACATGCATTTAATGTGACTTCTGTTTCGGGGTGAAATTCAAGAGAACTTTCTTCAATGCTCCTTGTAAACAACATATTACCTTTGTATTAGCATTTTTGCTTGTGCAATATTACATTTCACTTTAACTGAAACTTGGTTAGACCAAGATAAAAGTTTGACTGTTCTTGTCGAGTCAACTTCTACCAACTTCAGTTTTGTGAGCGAAACCTGAATGCACAAGAGAGGAGGTGGAATTGCCATTTTGTTTAATGATTCATTCCAATGCAGTATATCTTATGGAAATGTTGCTTCTTTTGAATATGTGTCTCTTCAGTTAAATTCCTCTTATCAAATTATGTTTCTAAATATCTATAGGCCCCCTACATGCAATGCAAACTTTTTTGATGACTTAACTGAACTGCTGTCGATAATATATATTGACTTTGCCTGTGTAGTTGCTGCTGGTGATTTAAACATCCATGTTGACAACTCCCAGGACAAAAGGACTAAAGAACTGTGTTGTATTCTTGTTGACTATGGGCTGACTCAGCATGTGATAGAGCCCACAGACAACAAGGGGCACACTCTGGACTTAATTATCTCCGAGGGTCCGACTATTTCTTTTTCTTTTTTTCTCTTAATTTTCAAAAAAATGTCCCCCTTTTTCTGCCCAATTGAATTTGGCCAACTACCCTACTCTTCCGAGCCATCCTGGTCGCTGCTCCACCCCCTCTGCCTATCTGGGAAGGGCTGCAGACTAGGGCAGTTTGTCTCATAGACCAGTGTAGAACTTGGGTAACCCCTGAATTTAGACACCGACTGGCTAACACTGATGTCTTTGTAGGCCTGGGTGATTGCTCGTTGCAAGAGGTAGACAATAGATGTTAGGTGGAAGGAATTGAAAATAACCATCATGCTTTGCTTCTGACTGTCCGACAATCCTGAGGGCTAAAAAATTCCATTGGTGTGTACGCATAAATTTACCCATTGTAGCGATTGATACATGAGGCCCCAGATCATCAGGGACAGGTCAGCTTCCTGTCCCCAAAGTCAAAAATAAACATGGAGAGGTAGCTTTCAGTTTTTTTTTTTGCACCATATTTCTGGAACAAACTCCCAGAAAAGTGCAGGTCCCCTTGCAACTGTCAGCTCTTTTTTATCAAGGTGAGGACCTTCCTGTTTGCCTCTGCCTTTTATTAAATCAAATTTGAAGCTTTTGATTATCATCTTACACTGTACAGTTACTTTTACTCTATCTTTTTATTTGTTTGTAAATGTCTTATTGCCTTATGTGGCTTTTACATTTTGTCTTAATGCCTTTTATATTTTATGTAAAGCACTTTGAATCGCCTTGTTGCTGAAATATGCTATACAAATAAATTTGCCTTACCTTGCCTATATATGAACCATTAGCATAGCGTGCTAGCATTATGGCAACACTTAAACTCCAGCATAACACTTCACATTGATGCAAAAATCCAAACATTAGGATGTTAAGGTTAGATGCAAGTAAAACTAAAGCTACTGTTAGCCTACAAGTAAAACTAGAAATGAAGTAAAACGTCCTCTAAAACTAAAGCTATAAAGTAAAATTTAATCTAACAAAGTACAACTTAGCCTGAGAAAGTACAACTGAACCTGAAAAAGCATAAATAAACCTGAAAAAGAATATATATCTGAGGCTGACAAAGTACAGCTGATGCTGTACTTTGATAAGGAAGTGCCACAAGAACACCTTGTTATGTTGGATGACCAAGTCAGAGAAATCAGAATTCTAGATGCGGCAAAAATTGTTTAAGTTGTGACATAACCACCCTCCAATGTACATGAACAGTAAGAAATGTCATACAATAAAGCCAAAAATTAACCAGAAGTAGAAATGTAAAAGATGAATGAAGTACTCAGTTTCCTGTGGAAGCCACACATACAGCAGATACTCACCAACATCTTCACTTGCCGCTGTAATTTCTTAAATCTTCTGACCACAAAACCCATGAATGCAAACTAATCAGATGATTGGGTTGCGATGTATTGCTGATATGACTTGAATGCAGGGAGAGACGTCTTAAAATAGCCACTGTAGAGTGGACTGTAGTAATGCTTATGTTAACTTGTGAATAGGGAAAATTAATTCATGAGAAATTAATTCACACTATAGACTTTCAACTGGAGGGGAGCAATCTGTGTTACGAGTCAAAAAATGATCAGTATTTAAAATAACTTTGGTTTTCGTCAATAAAAATTAGAACTGGAGTTGCACACAACTGCTATTATGACAATCTTTAGAAACACATTTAATTTATGTGTTTTATAAGTTTGCCTTTCTCGTAGGTGCAGTTTTATTTTCTGTTTTAAACAGTGTCTCACTGCTAGACAAAATAAAGGAAAAGTCAAGACACAAACAGACAAACTAACCTGTCCCTCGCCCACAGTGTTTATGTCAATTATGGTGACCACTCCGGGGTTGTGGGGGCTGCGGCGACTAGCGCTGTGTGGGGTGCCCTCTTCGTCTGGAGTCCCTGCAGGTATGGTGCCAGCCAGCTGGGTTACAACCTTTCCAACCATTGTGAGACCTGTTTTTAGTGTCTAGTGGTGGTAGGGGCAAGGGAAATAGAATAGTAATGAGTTGGGGCTACTAGACATCTGAAAAGAGATTATGCTGCGAAAAAAAAAATCAACTTCAATATATTAACGCAACACATCTGTAATAAAACATATCATGCATGCCTTTGATGTATATTGTAATTTACATTTTGCAAGTTTCACATATATGACTCAAAAAAAGTAAATAAAAATGGTCAAAAGAGAACATGAACTTATTGCGTCATGTATTTCAGCCATCCAATCAAGTGGGATTAAGAAATAGACCTGTGACTAGTGACTAGCACTGCAATCTATTTTCATGGGATTTCTGGCAATTTTGTGTTATAATTGGTTGTTGGTAAGAGGAGATCCTTTTCTGAGTACAAGGCCCCAGTCACAACAGCATTTACGACAGCGATATTTCAGTGATACCGAATGATATGAATGGAATCACTGTGATCAGTAGATTCACTTCCTGTAGCAAAGTATATTCACACAAATGCCTTTGTGTGGAATTCAATTTAAGTTAACTTTGATGCTTGAATGTACAATGTTAACCAATAGCAAATCTGCCTTGACTGTGAGAGGGTGATCACTAAGAGTGCTAATAGAGGTTGCTGTCATTTTAGCTGTGTCAAATCATCCAATTCTATACAATTGTACTCTGCCAGAATAGAAACTACTCTGCGAAACATATGCACCATGGTTTGCAGTCAATCATGAGGCAGGAGTAGATGGTATAATTATGTTTCATTAATTGTGTGTAGTCACAAAGTTGAATCAGTTCATCTGGACACAACATTTATTGAGAGAAATGCTTCATCACCCATCTGACTTCTTCAGTCTCAACTGACTACGGGTATCCCCACCCTTATAAACAGCACTGTGACATAAAGACCGGGAAAAAAAATTATTGGTTTCATATACAAATTACTGTGACCATTAACAAGAGTTACAATGGCAATGTGTACTATTCACAGAGGATTGGGGAATAGTTTCCTTACCTGGATTATTGAGCATGCATGAAGACATTTTGACCCAGTTCAGCAAGGATTGCCTTAAACTTGTATGTGAGCATGAGTGAACGGCATATAAAATGGCAGACTACCGAAACCACCTGAGATTAAACCTCTGGTGCAGACAGAGCAGGATTACACCCAAGAGCCAGCAAATGAAATCTTCGGTCAAGGGCCACAGAGCTAGCAAGATCCTCCAGAAGGCAAAGAGCCAGCTGTTGAACGAACGGGTGAGACAAATTAATTTGACCATCGACGCTTTGAAAGCCAAAGAGGAGCAGATCCAACAGAGACTCTTTTCGCGTCTAGATGAGACCACTTTCCAAAGCATGATTGAGTTCACAGAAAACGCATGTGTAGCATAACATGGGAAATCGAAAACCAGGCAGCAAAAGAAGTTTGACCTACTTGCCGCACACCAGAGACATTGGCAGACAATGACGGCGCTGTCAATGGCAGACAGAGAGACGGGCACCAGACAGACGCCTACGATGTGGACAAGTGGGTGAACCTTCTGTCTGACAGACAACTCACCTGGGCGGAGAAAGACATCCTTGCTAAGGGGTTGAATTTTGCTGTCACGCTGAGGCAAATCCCGATAACAGAACTGATCACAGCCACAGAATCAGTGATCCGTAACAAGAACATCAAGGACCCGGAAGTGGAGCAAATACAGACGAAAGTTTCAGCCTGCCTCAGCAATTTGAAGCCACCATATCAGTAGAGATGAGAGGGATACACTCACGACTCTCAGTAAGGACAATAACATCATCATCCTTCCGGCGGACAAAGACAGATGCACTGTTTTATTAAACCAGACACACTACCATGAGAAAGTTGTGTCGTTACATAGTGACACGAATACCTATGAACCCCTGAAACAAGATCCAGGCAGTGGTTCCAAGAAAAAGATGATAGATTGTCTGATGCTGTTAGAACAGGAAAATGCTATTGACAGAATTTCGTATGGTAGATTATACCCAGGGGAAGCGACACCTAGTCTGTATGATTTACTTAAGATACATAAACAGGATGTGTCATTACAGTCTATTGTTTGTATGATTAACTCAGTGATGTACAACATCTCTAAGTTTCTGGCATCTATTCTTAACCTGTTGGTAGGCAGTAATGAACATCACATTCAGAACACTATAGATTTTGTGGATAAGGTGAGAGACATCATTATGGAGGGGGTGAAAGAAATGGTCTCTTATGATGTTAAGTCGCTCTTCACTTGCGTTCTGGTTGATGAAGCAGTAGAGGTGATCCGTATGAAATTACATGGGGAAGCCACCCTTAGCAATAGGACCACCCTTAACACTGACCAAGTGTGTCTGCTCCTGAAGCTGTGTATTCAGCCCACGTACTTCACATACAGGGGGCAGTACTACAGGCAGAAGCATCGGTGTGCTATAGGTTCCCCAGTCTCACCTGTAGTGGCCAACTTGTATATGGGGTAGGTGGAAAAGAGGGCCCTGACATTACATTACGTTACAGTCATTTAGCCGACGCTTTTATCCAAAGTGACTTACAATAAGTCACCACCTAGCCACTGGTTCAGATCTGTGGATGACACCCGTCTTAAAATTAAATCTCAGGCCTACCACATTTCACCGACCACATTAACTCTGTGCACAACCACATCAAGTTCACCAGGGAGGATGTGAAAAATGACAGGTTAGCCTTCTTAGACTGTGAAATTGCAGTTGGTGATGGGGGACATTTGATTGTTGATGTTTACTGTAAACCAACACATACTGATCAGTACTTAAGGTTTGACTCTCATCATCCACTGGATCACAAACTAGGACTCATCAGGACGCTGTACCACCAAGCTGACAACATCCCCACCAACACAGCAGCCAGGGAAGGGGAGAAATCCCACATTAAACAGGCCCTGGTTAAGTGTGGTTATCCTAACTGAATGTTTGTCAAAGCCAGGAAGACGCCCAAACAGTGCACCAGCCGATCGAAGAGAGGAGAAGGACCACAGCTGCCTAAGAATAAACCAGTGGTGATTCTGTATGTGGCGGGAGTGTCGGAACAGTTGAGACGTTTTCCAAACACTGTGTCTCAGTTGTTTTCAAACCCTAAAACACACTGCCAGAAATTGGTCCACCCCAAGGATCGAGTCCCCCGGCACAAACAGAACAATATAGTGTACGCTGTTAAGTGCCAGGAGGATTGCCATGAATTGTAAATCAGGGAAACCAAAAAGACTCTGGTGAAGAGGATGGCACAACACTCCGCAGTCCACACCCATCTACAGGTCAGTGGTCACTCTTTCAAGAGTGAGGATGTGCACACTTTGATAGCAAGGAACGCTGGTTTGAATGGGGGGTCAAAGAGTCCATCTATGCAAAGAGGGAATGACCATCCCTGAACAGAGAGGGGGGGGACTAAAGATACATCTGTTGCCATCTTACAATGCTGTGATTGCAACTATTCCCCGATCCTCTGTGAATAGTACACATGGGAATTGTAACTCTAATTAATGGTCACAAGTATGAAAACGATCGTTGTTTTCGGTCGTTATGCCACTGTGCTGTTAATAAGGGTGAGGTTACCTGCAGTCAGCTGGGACTGAAGAAGAAACGTTTCTCTTAGTAAATGCTGTGTCCAGATGAACTGACTCAACTTTCTGTCATTTCCTTACCTGGACTACTAAGCATGAATAACGACAAACTGTGTTTAGTGTTTTTGGTTGCCAAGCTTCCAGTACCATAAAGACACAAGAATACATTTGGCCCCACCTAATTTCTGGTGTGACTAGTATCTAGGTTACACTAAAATCGAACACTATAGAAAATTGTGACCATAGTTGTCCTGAAAACACAGAAAATGCCCCCTCCACCATCGTCATGAGAAGGGACGCTGGAAGGGACAACCACCCTCTCAGATCATTGCCCTGACCTTACTTCATTAAACCTATACCTAAACTAAGCCAAGAGAAGGGAGACACCGGAGGTGTCCACAAGTCAGCAGCTAAACTAGGTAGTCTTCTTAGCTTCGATGACAACATATGACAGGCAAAGACCTCCCTTTCAAGACCCAGCCAATAAGCATTGGGATCCTTGAGGCAAACCATTGTTTTTTCTCCAAAGTTCCAAGGCTGTGTCATTACCCCAGTTCAAGGAGTTTTTTTGGCTAGCTACAACAGGTGAATTTAATAAACTACCTAGCAGAATAGAACACCAGCAGTTCTGGGGGTCCTCGGGAATCTGACTGAGAATCACTGCCTGAGGTTTTGTGTGTGTGTGTGTGTGTGTGTGTGTGTGTGTGTGTGTGTGTGTGTGTGTGTGTGTGTGTGTGTGACAGAGAGTATGTTTGGGGTCAAGTCAAGAGAAACTGTGAATTTGTAGGTATGCATGTGACATCACGCCCCAATGTTAGAGGATTATCCCCTCAACGAAAACATACAATGGCGCTTTGGTGGAGCACAATAAGATGAATACTGGGAAAGCTGGCTGAAGCTTTGGTTGCAGAAATAGCAGCCATGGAAACTAATTAGATGTTATTGTTTACAGTTCACCACAAGGTCTTTTAATACACAATACGGTAAAATGCACACTAAAAATAGCATCTCCCCAAAACAGCCAGATGTCACATGCTCCCCATATTCAATAGAGTAGCTGCCTAATGCAGTTTCTTCATACACTATTGCAATGATTAGGCTGCTATCTGTACTCCTAAAGCTTGGTATAGATAAGCTGAAGTAGAAACGTAAAATGTATTGTCTTGCAAATATATTTGTTTCTTGTTCCTTCTTCTTCTTCTTTCAGCTGCTCCCCGAATTCACTACATTGGTGTTAGAGGTGGGATGGCAAGACTGTGAGGCCATTGGAAGTGTGTGCGCCTAGAGGTGTGACGGAGCTGGTAAGCTGAAGTACAGGGACACACTTCCCGAAGGACAGGGGTAGTGTAATGTGCATGGATAAATAGACTCGCTAGCCCTTGGCTAACGGGTAAGACCCTTTAGTTGTCAGGTTAATGTAGACGCCCATGGTGCGGAAGACACGAGTTCGCATCCTGGCTGTGGTGGTTCCTGGCTGCTCCCCGAATTCGCTACATTGGTGCTGTGGCGAATTTGGGGTTGCCACAGTAAATCATCTGTTTCCATCTCTTCCTGTCCTCTGCATCGTCCTCTGTCACACCAGCCACCTGCATGTCCTCACTCACTCACCACATCCATAAACCTCCTCTTTGGCCTTCCTCTTTTCCTCTCTCCTTGCAGCTCCATCTTCAGCATCCTTCTCCCAATATACCCAGCATCTCTCCTCCACACATGTCCAAACCATCTCAATCTTGCCTCTCTTGCTTTGTCTCCAAACTGTCCAACCTGAGCTGTCCCTCTAATATACTCGTTCCTAATCCTGTCCTTCTTCGTCACTCCCAATGAAAATCTTAGCGTCTTCAGTTCTGCCACCTCCAGCTCTGCCACCCGTCTTTTCATCAGTGCCACCCTCTCCAAGCCTTACAACATCTTCTCCTTCTATTTCAGTAAAACGAGCCAAGCTGAATCAACATGCTATCCGTCTGAGTTATTGTGTCGCCTCATTGTTAATCTAAATAACAATACATATACGACATGGACAGAAGGTTTACAAGATGGTCTTACTACCATCTTGTAAACCTTCCTTTTAACTCTTGCTGGCACCCTTCTGTCGCAAACACTCCTAACACTCTTCCCCAACCATGCCACCCTGCCTACACTCTCTTCACCTCTCTTCTGCATTCCCCATTACTTTGAACGGTTGATCCCAAGTACTTAACCTCATCCACCTTCGCCACCTCTACTCCTTGCATCCTCACTATGCCGCTGTTCTCCCTCTCGTTCATGCACATGTATTCCGTCTTGCTCCAACTGGCTTCCATTCCTCTTCTCTCCAGTGCATACCTACACCTCTCCAGGCTCTCCTCAACCTGCACCCTACTCTCACTACAGATCACAATGTCATCCACAAACATCATAGTTCACAGAGACTGCTGCCTGATCTCGTCCATCAACCTGTCCGTTACCATTGTAAACAAGAAAGGGCTCAGAGAAAATCCTTGATGTAATCTCACCTCCACCTTGAACCCATCTGTAATTCCAACTGCACACCTCACCACTGTCAGCCTTCCCTCATACATATCCTGCACCACTCCTACACACCTCTCTGCCACTCCTGACTTCCTCATACAATACCACACCTTCTCTTTCTGCACCCTGTCGTATGCTTTCTCTAAGTCTACAAAGACACAATGTAACTCCTTCTGGCCTTCTCTATACTTCTCCATCAACATTCTCAAAGCAAACATCAAATCTGTGGTGCTATTTTGTGGCATGAAACCATACTGCTGCTCGCTAATCATCACCTCTCCTCTTAACCTAGCTTCTATTACTCTTTCCCATATCTTCATGCTGTGGCTGATCAACTTTATACCTCTGTAGTTGCTACAGTTCTGCACATCACCCTTGTTCTTGAAAATCGCTATGAGTATGCTTCTTCTCCACTCCTCAGACATCTTCTCACTTTCCAAGATTGTGTTAAACAATCTAGTCCAGCAGTGGCTAACCATATCCCATGGAGAGCCATGTGTATGCAGGTTTTTATTCCAATCCGACTCCACCCCAGGTGATTTCACTGATACATTCTTCCTCTTTGGTGGAAGGGTTGCTAATCAGTGAAATCACCTGGTGTGGAGTCCGGTTGGAATGAAAACCTGCACACACATGGCTCTCCATGGCACATGGTTAGCCACCCCGGCCTAGTTAAAAATTCCACTGCCATCTCTCCTAAACATCTCCATGCCTCCACAGGTTCATTTCTTGTTCCTCTGAACAAAAACAAATGAATTTGTGAGTGAGAAACTGACTCATCCTGATCACATCTTAACAGTAATATCTCCTGCTATGTCAACATAACCCACACCCAATTAGACTGATCAAAGCATCCGTCGTGGCTGTGAGTAAAAAGGTAATGTGGTAGCCTGGGGGGTTGATATGGTTTGTGTGTGTGTGTGTGTGTGTGTGTGTGTGTGTGTGTGTGTGTGTGTGTGTGTGTGTGCGCGCATGAATGAGCATGTCTTTACCATGTGCTTGCTACAAACTGGTACTCGTGATGACTTGTGTGTGTGTTTGGGGGTGTGTGGTGGTGGTGGTGGGGGGAGTCCTCTGTGTCCTTTTAAAGCCCAGCCATGGTGTCTCTCTCAAACACACCTCTGTGGCTCGGCTGAGGGAAATGGATAGTGCTGCTTAAGTAGAGTCTATCTCACCTACTACTCTGTCTTTGCCTAATGGAGTTCTGTGTGTCTGTGTGTGTTTGTGCCAAAGGGGCCCCAGAGAGCCTAATCAGGCATTCAGGCTCGGCAGCCATGTCAATATGGCATGGCGCCTCACATTTGTTGGGTCTGTAGATCACCCAGTTGCTGTCTTTGCCACTTGGCCATTCACACTAACTGTGAGTGTGTGTGTGTGTGTGTGTGTGTGTGTGTGTGTGTGTAAATGGCTAGAAGTGCCATTAATTATTGAGTGAGGCGTTTGCCTCCTAATTGATCAACACTAATGTGTTCTCTAATCACTGCAGTTGTGGAGTTCTTTGTGCTAGTCCAAACAGGGGCTATTGATCTGCTCGGAGGGATGGGCTACAGGGATGTCATGTTGTCATGTCTTGTGGCTAACAAATTCAGACACAGCCTGTCTACGCATTTTTGTGACACAGACAGACATTATTATTATGTCTGTCTGTGTCACAAAAGTGCGTATGTACACCAAAATATATCTCTATAAGGTTATTCTTTACAAGACAGCCCTCAGCCAACACCAAAAAAATTATTAATAAATTTAATAGCTATCTGGTTCGGGTTAATAGTTACCCGACTTCCATTGGCCAAATTAAACGAATGAATACATAAATTTGTCATTTGGTAGGATGGCAAACAGTTGGATCTTATGTTTTTTGTTTTTTTGTTTTTTCCTTGTAAACAAGACATGTCTCCTAATGCCAACCCCACTTCCCTTTTGTTTTGTGTGTCTCTGGATGTCGGAACTAAGAGCCGGTGTGTCGCGCCACCGTCCAGAGGGAGATACCTTGTCATCTATATTGAGATATATTGTCTTAAATTAGGAGGGCCTGGGATGCAGACTGCCTGTCTGCATATCAGTATTGCCCCCATTGTCCAGCCCAGTCCAATAAGCTAACCCGATACAGACACACTGTTCTTTTTGATGTATACCACCATTAGCTAACTAATGGGGCTTCTCTCACGCTAGCTGTTAGTGCTTGTTAAGTAAAGAGGAAGGGACAATCCAGCGTCTTTGTAAATGAATTATTCCTTCCCCCTTCGGGATTGGCTGAGAACACACTAGAATCACATGAAATGCTAGCCAGGTAGCGCAGGTTACCGAGCAGCTAAATCAACAGCAGGAATAAATCTTGCTCCATATCAAAGAGGGCTATTGGCTGTTAGTGAGCTAGCTTAGGACCCCCCCCCCCCCTATCAGCGTAGTAAAGTCTATGGAGAGGAAGGCATTACAGTGGAAAGAGCAGACAGGCGGGCTTGATGAAGTGTCTCATAAGCCAATGTTCCAGTGACCAGGAAAGGAGGCAGAATGGATCCAGTGTCCACAGATTTACAGACGTAGTTGGGCGGACATACAATAATGGATGATGTACTGTTGCATTCGCGACTCAAAATATACACTCATACAGAAAAATGGTTTTATATGTATGTCTGAGATTTCCCACTCACTTTGGCAGCGTTTATCACCGTAGCTGTGTAGGACTGAGCACTGTCACCACAGGCCCCTCCACGAGACTGATGACACCGGATTAACTGCAAACACAAAATAAGTGACACAAAATAAACCAATGAAAACCATGTGGAAACTGGTTGACATGAGAAATGTGGACAGCATGTATTTGCGAGTCTAACTTTTATTTCTTGAAGAAAATGGGCTTTACTCGCAAGAATGGATTCAAAGGAACGGGACAAAAGAAAAGTCAGTCTGCTGTGATTTTATTCCACATACTGTCACTTGAGTGGTTCCCATCCATTGCCTACTCTTTCTGTTCAGAACATAGATTACGTGTTTCCCAGAACTCCTTTGGTCATCCCACAAGCAGCGACCCCATCTGTCATTTACTGGAGTGGGACGGTCTACTCAGAAAACCCAGATAATATCCATTACACGTGCTGCAGAGTACGCACAAGAACTTTGTTTTGTGGTCAATATTCAACAATGCCATTAAATAGACACAGAAAACCCATGTGGATCTCTTGATTTTTTTAAACGTTATCATTTCTAGTGGACTCTTCTGGATGAGTTGTGCATCCAGGTAGATTAGTCAGGAAAAACAGATGAATGTTGTTTTAGCATTGTAAATATGTTGCTGTTCAGATAAAGCATTTCTATAATGAATTTGTGTGTGTGTGTGTCCCACCTTATTTTCAGCATAGGCTAGCCAGCAGCTTCCCAGGGCTATTGGATTGAGGTTGGGACCAGGACATGGATAGCAGCCTGAGCAGAGAAAAACGTTTTCAGAAAATATGGAATAATTTCAGAAGAAAAAAACATTTCATACACATAACTCTGTCAATAAAAGGAGTCTTGAGTCATCAAAATTCTCAAATGTAAGTAGCATTTGGATTGTTGTCAGTCAAATGTAATGGCACTAGCAAAGGAAATTCATCAAGTCAGTGACAAATGGAAGAGAAGAAGATGAAGAAGAGGAAAGTTTCATGTTGAATAAAGAGAAAAGCTGGAAAAGCTGTCACAGGGGTCTGGGGGCTTTAAAGAGTGATAGCGAAGAATGCATCCATACTTCATCACCATAATCAATGAAAGGGAAGATGGTGGATTTAACCATCTATTTTCTGCCCTTTTCAGTAAAACTTTTTTTTCTATAAATATAGCCAAGCTAAATGTTCAGCTTTTTTGCTAGTTTGTTGATATGAGTTTTAAAGAACAGCTCACCATCAGACCACATCCGCAGATACTTGTGATTTAATTCTCTTTCAATTCAATACAGTTCAAGGTATAAATAGGCAGGTAATCATCACCTGTTGTGCAACAATTTTTTTTCTCAATTTAAGGCTAGTTTTAGATCAGTGAGTATTATTTGAATGGAATCAAAATTGTAATGCAGTGTCTGAAATGTTAGGTTAACTGTACCTGCACTTGTATACACCGATCAGCCAAAACATTAAAACCACTGACAGGTGAAGTGAATAACATTGATTATTTCATTACAATGGCTCTTGTCAAGGGGTGGGATATATTAGGCAGCAAGTCAATGATTTGAAGATGCATCATAGGATGCACTGAGACCCGTCATCAGTGATGTTTCTTGAGGTCCTTGGGTGTTTCGGGTCTTTCAACATCATACACCCTATCTCAGGCGACCCAGCCAGTGCTGATCAGGCCCTGGCTTGTGTCCCAGCAGCATTGGCCCATAGATCACTTCTTCTGATCCAAAGCCAACTGGAGGCCCTCTCTGCGGCCTCCATTGAAGACTTGATGGCTTTCATTTTAGCAGCCCCAGTGATGTCAAGGAGAGTGTAGAGCTTGCACAGTGAGCGGCACCCCACTTCAATGGGCTCACAAAACGCCTTCCAGCCTCTCCTCCAGCTCCTGGTACTTGGACCGCTTCTGCTCACTTGCCTCCTCTATCCGGTCCTCCCAGGAAACTGTCAGATCTACAAGGAGCACCTGTTTTGAAGAGGCTGATGATGGCACTATGTCTGGCCTCAACGAAGTTGTCATGATGTGGTCTGGGAAACGGAGATACCCCCACAGGTCGACTCGCCACTCCCAGTCTGACGCAGAGGTGAGAAGACTGACTGCTAATCTGGGCTGTGACTGAGGCTGCTCACCAGCCCTGAAAAAGGCAATGTTCCTCTGTCCGCAGGCTTGCTTGTTTTTGGCCACAGCTTTGGAGGTGGCCTCTGCAACTGTCTTCAGCACCTGGTCATGTCGCCAGTGGTAACAGCCCTCCCCCAGGGCTGATGGGCAGCTGCTGAGGATGTGCTCGAGTGAACCTTTCCCAGGGCACAGAGGACATGATAAAGAATCAATCTTGCCCCAGAGATGGTGATTTGCTGTGCGAGGCAGAACATCATACACAACTTGTACCATGAACTTGATCCGCTGTGGTTCTGTCTGCCAGATATCTTCCTCTCCAGCGAACCCTTCCACCTTGTCCATGCTGCCGCATGCCCACCATACTGCTTGTCCTTTCTTCCTCAACACCTTTCTGCATCTCCTCCAGGACTAGATGGCGTTTGTCCTTGCCATGGGCCTTATTATAGCAAGGTTGAGGGATGGCTCCCAGCCCTGCCCGTCCAGCTGCCACTGTGCCCACCAAAGCCATGTCTCAGCCAAGACTCTGTTATCTCCAGGCCTTCCTGGGCTCTCCACTTCCTGCCTGTCCGCACCACAATGACTGCTGATGCCACTCTAGAGTCCTGGTAGAGCAGTGCCTCCCTTGTGTGAGAAAACCTGAACTCCTCGTCGAGGTTGCTGAGAGGGAACTGGAGTTTGTTGCTCCTCCCTTACAGTGCTGCACAGTCAGTTCTTGAAGTTGATGTGTTGGAAGCATGAAAAATAGGCAAGCCTAAGGGTCTCAGCAACTACTCTTGTCCATTATTATCTTGTTTTTGGCAGAACTACTTCGATACCATGTCAAAAATACTTTTGATCACTATAAATGTCTCTCCCCATATTGCCATATTTGGGCTTCCAGAAGACTACAACTGATATACCTCCAAGCAATTAGATATTCTAGCTTTTGCTCCCTTACTGGCAAGATGCCATCTTCATCTTCACTGGAAGTCAACCATAGCTCCCTCCAGCAGCCAGTGGCTCTGTGATATAATGTCCTTTCTACAGCTAGGGAAGATTAAATATTCCATGAGAGCTAATTCTGATAAATTATATGATAAGTGGCAATCTTTTCTGACGTTCTTCAACTCTTCAATCTCTGTCCTCTAATTGACAGACCCTCCCTCACCCCCCCAGTTAATGTTTGTTTCAATTAATTAATTAATTCACTTATTTACTTATCTCTAGTTTGCTTTGTTCTGTATAATATGAAAACACCTTTCAAAAGGCAGAAAATAGGCTTGTTTTCTTTTTGATCCATTCAGATGCACAGTACTTTGATTATATTACTATTATTATGCAGTTATGCTTTAACTGTCACTCTCATTGTTAAACTGACATTGTTTTGTCTTCTCATGTTCTCATGTGCCATATTTTGTAATAAAAATATTAAACAAACAAATATTAAACAAAATGAAGCCATGCTTTTGAGTTCTTGCTGCGGTCCATGATGGCACACGGCTTTACCCTGATTCATGTGCTTGCTACTCTAGAGCGGCCGTGGGAGCCTGGTCTGCTGTGTCCAGTGGGCCCGGGGACCATGGCCTGCCTGGAACTGTGCCCAAGGAGGAAACACCGAGGCTGGTCTGAGCTAACTGGCTAAGCTAACTGCTAGCCCACGCAGACCAGCAGTCCCGACAGTCATCCTGGCATTTGCTCTCTTGGACAGAGCTTTTTTTTTTTTAATGTTGGACATATGTGTGTTTGTAGTATTTTTTTTTGTTTTTTTGGGATTTATGTGTTCTTGTAGTTTGGATATGTGTTTTTGTTTTTGTGTTGCACTGCTGTGGGCTGGGGGAAACAATATTTTGTTTCATTTCATGTACACAAATTCATGAAACGAAATGACAAATAAATGTTCCTGATTCTTATTAATCTTCCCACCAAACAAAATGTATTACTTTGCGCTGCGTCATCCAGTCCAGAAACAGCACCAGTGTGTAGCTTAGGAGACAGGAAGATGTGCATGCATTCAACGTGCATGACTATAGGCACAGCCGCACGGAGGGATAGCAGGTCCTGGTACTGAAAGTGAAACTAGCACAAGTGAAATTTGTTTAGGAACCGATAAGCAGAATCGAAATTAAAATGTGTTAAGGATTCCATTAGAATCAGAATTTTGGAGCCGGTTCTCGATGCCCAACCCTACCACTGGAAGGCTACAGTTTATCTCTAGAGCCATGCTTTGAATATGGCAGAGAGCTGCACTGGGGTACCCCAGGTCACAGTAATATCAGCTTTCTGCTCAGAATGCACAGCTTGTCCATAACATCTCAAAATACTCACTGATTATTACTCAACAGTGGACTGTGTCAACAAGGTGAAGAGGAAACAGTAGTGAACCCTTACGCTGAGCTTTATTGGGTGATGTACAGAGAACTAGCTGCATCTCAAATCTGCAAGATGAAAGCGCTGGTAGCAAGACACAACCAATATCTGTATGGTCCAACAAGTCCCTAGAGATGCGTGTGTACAACAGAGGGGAATGGTTGCTCAACCTGGAACTGCAAATGATGGCAGACAAGACTATTTTCCTTGACAAGGAACAGGTCCCCAAAGGTACAACAGTCAACTTCAGTCAGTCCACCAATCAACTGTGCCATGTGAAATTTCTTCATGTACTGGTTTGCTGGGCCTGCAGCATCAAGGCTGGTGATACGGGCAGTCTCTAATATCTGTTATAAGACATGCTCTTTCACTGAGATGAACCTGCACTCTCTGGAGGCAACAACAGAGGTCAGGATAACATGTAAACACATCTCAGATTTTTATAGCGCATCCCCTGCCTAAACCACTCATGGCAAGTTGACAGAGCAAAAGAGCCCCTTCACATGTTTCTCCCCCACCAATGAACGATCCAATATAGCATGTTTTAATTGTTCTGATGCAACAACTGCCATTTGTATGCCCAGTGTTTTCTGCAGCAACGGCACAAAGCTAAGTCAACTAGGAGGAAGTTGAAACAGGCTTGAGAAAACTGAGTTTGAGGCGAACACAGGAAGGATCTGCCTGATTTTTTTTTTTTAAACAATACCATGACCAGGAAAAGGCCATCCATAAGTCTGCTCTCTTCTAATGCCCTGTATGTGGCATTAGTGCTACATACAGTGTATATATGTAGGCATATATCATGAGACACAGCTCCATGAAGTATAATCTAATAGTAACAATGGGACTTCAATACATGTGTTCCATACACATGGCATGTCTGTACATATCAGAGGTGGCAAAAGTACACACATTCTTTACTCAAGTAGCAGTACAGATACTTGTGTAAAAATAGACTCTGGTAAAAGTAGAAGTTTTGACTCAACTTCTTTACTCAAGTTGAAAGTAAAAAGTACAGGCTCTGAAATGTACTCAAAGTATAAAAGTAAAAAGCACAGGATCGGCCATTTCCCCATGTCACCTTTATTTTGAGTCAAAGTTACATTATCACTGTGTTTTCATTTAGTTGAAGGCACAGATTAATTTGAAAAGTCTAGCCCTAAAATAGTCCTTGGTGAAAAGACTGTTTTATGAATTCAAACGTCCATGACTTCCATCGAGGCACTGTGAATATTAGCCAGAGAAGTAGATCATTTTACTATAGGTCTATCCCCTGAAAATATGAATAAAAAAAAACAAACATGCGACAACACTGGTATAGTCCTTTTTTCCCCAAATCATTCAGCTTTACTATTATCTTAACCATTCCAACTTCAAATAAAATTATATCCGTCTGGTATCGCGAGACTATCTGAGATCATCTCCACTAAGCGTTTAGAGACTGACTTATGAGTCTACAGGGTTATAATGTTAATAATCGATAATTCCCCCCGAATACATTAAAACTAAAGTAACGAGCCTGTTTTGAAAATGTAAGGAGTAGAAAGTACAGAAATTTGTGTTAAAATGTAGGGAGTAAAAGTAAAAAGTTGTCAGAAAAATAAATATTCAAGTAAAGTACAGATACCTGAAAAATCTACTTACGTACAGTAACAAAGTATTTGTATTTCGTTACTTCCCACCTCTGGTACATATTAATACCCACATGCAAGATGTGTAACATAAGATTTTATGATGATGTAGTGACACATCAGTCAGTAAAAGTAATACATTAATTAGCATGTTCTACCATTATTCCTCCAAACATTTTTTTTCCTAACATGTTCTTGTAATGTCTACAGGATTCATTGCTGCTCCTGGATGTTCTGCATATGTAGTTATTTTCTTAATAAATGTTTATTGTTTTTCGTTTGTAATTGTTTTGATTTGTTGGTTACACTTTATCTTAGGGGGTCGGAGGGGGTCAGAAATTACCTAGTAATTTCCTAGTAATACGGTGGTAGTTATCACGTAATTTCTTAGAAATAAGGTTGAAATTACCTTGTAATTTGGGTTAGGGTTAGGTTAGGGTTAACTGTAAAATACCTGTAAAAACTACCGCCTTATTACTACAAAATTACAAGGTAATTTCAACCTTATTTCTAAGAAATTATATGATAATTACCACCTTATTACTAGGAAATTACTAATTACTAATTTTAGGGGGTCGGAAATTACTTCCGACCCCCTAAAATAAGACGTTATCAATATGTTTTCTCTCCTCTTTAGTCTAGTCCTTTTTTTTCCAAAAATATTTTCTCACTGTCTCTCATTATCTGTGTCTGCAATAATCCAAATTTCTTCTAGAGGTTTATATATTGACTATATATTAATTCTAGATCATTTAAATCTAGATCACTAATGCAATTAATTAAATAAATGTAATCATTTAATTAATCGTTTTCTGAAAAAGAAAATGTTTATACTTTTTTTTAATTTGTTATGTAGGCACTTTCTTCAAGTCAGTTCGTACGTACGATTTGTGAATGATGTCCTTTTAGTTTAAGTTCACACATTTTAAATTATTGTTCATTGGCAGATTGGACTAATTCTGTCTCTTTGAATATCCTCTAATCACATTCTTTTTTAAAAAACTGATTAGTTGCTGTTACATGACATGGAAATAACTTGGGCTGGATTAAAACACAGTCTTAAAAACCAGATGAGTTTGTGGAATCCAGATGAACAGGAAAGAAAGAAAGAAATGAAGAAAGGGAAGTTAGTGGTGGTAGTGCCTCACAAATCTTACAACAAGACAAGTTCACAGGACACACCACTTACACGCAAAGGAAGATCATAAGAGACGGGGCAAACCGAAAGTGCTCATAGAAACACTGCACGGCTGTAGCGCTCTTGATAAAGAGGCTGGTGGGCGACAGGGACTCGTCTCATGCTGAAGCAGGCTACACTCATCACAAGGCCCTTTGTTTACTCCTCTTACTACCCAAAAAGACCAAACAGCTTTATGACGACAAGGCCCCAGTATTCAGAAGCGATTAATAACTATTGAGCGTGTTTGGCTTCCTGTGGGCCAGACACTGATAGGGACGGCAGGCAGGCAGACACAGAGGAGACACATTAAAGCCAGCCAGTAATGGCAGTTTACTTCAGCCGCTGACTTAAGTGGACAGCAATGGCCTTGTAATACAGTCTGGCCTTTCTTAACAACGTTCTCCAAGAGATATGGCAGGTACAGCTGGGAAGATGCAAGAGCTGTGTCGTAAACAGTCTTGTGTGTACACTGAGTATGAACTTCAAACTAAGAGCCTGGTTGTGTTTGTGTGCATCATTTAATGGTTCAGGAAACCAAACTACGGCAAAGACTCTGTGGTTGTGAGTTTTAGCTGAAGCGTTGCTTTAGGTTTGTACAGGTTAAGTGATACCAGTGTGGCAGAATCACAGCACTGGTTTGGTACCATTTGAATTAATGGGTTTCAAACATACGGCATGTTATGTGACTGCCATTGTGCTTTTGCTGCTACTTGAAGTGATCCAACACAACACTACATAAAAAAGATTAAGTTGAGAATACAGTTTTATATTTAATATGTGATGAGGGACGGAAACAATAACATGTTTGGCTTTTAACCTAAAATATCTTTACTTTAGTAACTCTGCTCTAACTGCTACCGGTAAACCTTGCGTTCATAAGTGTTATGCCTCAGTGTCCATCAGCTCAAGCCACAGTCGGCATGGCCATCAGGAGCACCAGGACAAATGCCGGTGGGCTGGTCGGGTTGTCCTATTTTTTTTCTTTTTTTTCTTGAACGACCCATTATACAAAAGCAAGCACAAGAGAGATGCGTTGTAGGCCAACTCTGATTTTGCACCAGCTCACATCCTCCTCCTCAAAACACCCCGCTACCACTATTGGCACTCAAGCCCATCCAATCAGAAGGCTTCATTTTCTGCCGAATCATCCAGAGAATAACAGTCAGTGAATACTATATCAATTATCTGAGTAGATGCCCAATAAAAATAAAACCAGTCTTGTTTCTTGCTTCTTGATGATGATGATTTACCATATGAGTCTTCATTTGATGGCTGGGAGAACTTGGTCTGCTGTTTCCTGTGGGCCCAGGGACCATGCCCCTGCCCAGAGCTTCACCCAAGAGGTAACACCGAGGGCGGTGTGACAGGACGCGGAAGCGGGGCAGGCTAAGCTAACTGCGAGCCCATGCAGACAAGCAAGGGCGGACTGGCGGCGGCCTTGACTGGCATTGACTGTGATGTTTTTGATCTCGTCTTGCAGAGTGCGGGGAGGTATGTTGAGGGTGTCTGGCTGGGAGAGCTGGCGCTGGATTGGCTGGGAGAGCTTGGTCTGCTGCCTCCGGTGGGCCCAAGGACCACAGCCCTTGCCTGCACTTGCGCCCGAAGAGGAAACATCGCCGGTGGTCTGACAGGACCCGGAAGTGGGGCAGGCTAAGCTAACTGTTAGCCCATGCAGACCGGCAATTCCGACAGTCATCCTGGCTGGCGTTCGTTCTCTGGACAGTGATTTTTTTTGGACCGTGTTGCACTGAATGAACTGTGTTGTTAACTGTTTTGTGCGCTTTTTTTTTTCTTTGTTCTCTCTGTTTTTGGTGGTGTTTTTTGAAATTTTGGATGTGTGTTTTTATCTTTTGTGTTGCACTGCTGTGGGCTGGGTGAAACAAAATTTTGTTTCTTTTATGTACGCAAGTACATGACCTCTCAGAAATGGCAATAAATTGTTCTTGACTCTTGATTGATTATTGGGCATAGATTTTGTTGGGTGTACAATTGGATTTTATGCTGGTCTTGCTGTGTGTGTGTGTGTGAGTGTGTGTGTATGTGTGTTTGTGTGTGAACATGTGGCCAGCGTGCCAGGCTATGTGATGCTGTTAATGTTGGTTTAGGTATGTGTAACATGACCTCTGATGATGTATGAGGCTTGTATGATTAAACTGTGCTGCATTCAGGCAGTTATAGTTGTAATGGCCTTATTTTGGTCAACATATGTGTTTCAGAACCTGGTCTTGGATGGGCACCTGATTTTCTCTGTGCCCAGCCACACCGTGCTTTCTGCCTATGCTACAGGTGTGTGCGCATTTTCGTTACCCTTTGGAGGCTTTTTTTCCGGTATAAAAACTAACCTAGTTGGGACCAGTAGTCCTGGTGGGGACCAAAGCCCGGTGTTATTTAGGCAAAGCATCATTCCTGATGTCCTGGCTGAGGTTAGAGGTCAGATGTGAATTGAGGTTAGGTTAACATTAGGGTTAGGCATAAACTGGTTATGGTTAAAGTTGGTGTTCAGGTTTGGATTAGGCTGTCCACAATGACTGGAAGTCAATGCAATGTCTTAATAAGGATAGCTATGCAAATGTGTGTGTGTATGTGTGTGTGAGAAAGAGACCTGCTGGTGACCTTAAAACAGCTCTGTATTAGTGTTACAGTAGACTAGCGTATCCATTCGTTCTGCTTATAAGTGATGGTACGAGAGGCTGGGGTGTTTGCATGTGCATGGACAGGGCAGGGCTGGTGGAGTATCTGCAGGCTGGTTGTGGTGGGCTGATCAGGGTTAAAATAGTCAAGTGCCATGTTTTAGCCCCGGCTCGTCCCTGGCCCAAGCATAACGCGAGGCTGTGTCATCTTACACCTTGGTTTTGAAAGAATAAGGCTTGCATATTAAGTGCATGAATGGGTATTTTGGGTTTGTGCTGTTGGGCTTGAGCTGAAAAGTAAAAAAGTCTTACTTGTAACAAAGAATTTCTTGGTGAAGGTACAGCTGTCAAATGCAGCAATCTTCTCCTGCAAGCTAATGACTAGAATCCTGCAAAAATAAGATTATATATTCACATCAGGATGAAAATGACATTGCAACACCACACAAAACACACTACGATGCCTCACATGATATCTGTATATTGTTCATGTGACATCAGGGGACACGCTGGACATACTGTTTGTTGCAGTGTAGCTCATATATGGGCGTCTTGAACTGGATTGATTTGACCATCTCCCCTGTCCGTAGAGAGTAGAGGTCAGCACAGCTGTAGGGGGGGCTTGTCCTGAAAATAAACAAACCCCATGAGACATGCAGGCCATTTTCACACAATACAGGCAGACCAGCATTAAACCATCAGTAACACTTTCTATGAAGCTTGCATCTATAACGCCCTATAAGCATCTATAACGCTCATACTTTCTTATAAAGTGTATTACAATGACTAACGGCTATGGCTGAAGACTGTGAAATAGCACTGAAGTCTCATTATGCAGCTCCACAAAACTTAAGCAAAACAAGTTGGTTATGATGCATTATGACATTTGACAGATAAACAGGCTAATGATGACATATTTATAATGCATAAATCCAATTTAAATTGGCATAATGTATCATAAAGGTGGTTATGAGGTGTTGTGAGGGCATATACATGGTTATAATGAATCTTACAATGATTTATAGCTACACTTATAGGGCATTATAGAGGCTTATAGGGTGTTATAGATGCAAGCTTCATAGAAAATGTTGCCAAACCATCTAGTAAACCGGACTAGAAAAGGGACAATAATTACACTTCGGTTACTAAAATAGTCAAAAGTAAACAGTATTCCTCAGTAGAGTGCATAAGACTTTTACATATGTAAATATCAGAGAAATTAAGTTGTGCACAGCTCTGCTTGAACAGCACATCAGCAGTACAGTAAGTGAATCGCACACTAAACATAAAAACACTGAGGCAGCTTGCTCTAAACAGTCTCTCCATCATCTCTCTATGGGGGGCCGTGCAGGATTTACACAGCATTTGTTTTCATTCCGTGTCGTTGGCCTGTGTCCTCTGAGACGCCGCAATAAAAGGGGGTGGAGTGAGGGGCAAGAAGGGGATCGCTTTGTCATGTAGCATACACATTTACTGGAGGCTCTTCCATCAACAAACTGAGCAGAGGGTTCCTTCAGGGGGGACAACCAAAATGGGAGGCAGTGGCTCTCGGAAAATAAAAAAAAAATTCAGACAACAATCCTAAACAAGTTCCTACTTTCCTCTGTTTCCTCTCATTCCATCATCTTTCCTCTCCAACGCCCTTTTCTCTGCCTCCCTCGGCCAAGCCCGCGGTGCCATGTTGGCTGAGGATGCAAGGTTAAACTGCGGCGTTAGTTTTTGTTTCTCGAGTGAAAGTACTCGAGTTTTAGCAGCCCATTCGGTCCGCCGGTGTGTACCTCGTACAGTTATATGACTTGTCCCTCCCAGCGCGCGTGTCGGAGGAACTGGAAACAGCGGCCGGATCTTACAAACACCATGAAGTCACAGTACGCAGCGGCGTGCCCTCGAAATAATACTGGCTCAGACTCGAGGCTACGCTCCAACAGAGATGCGGTTAAACGAGTCATAGGTCACACGACAGGCAAGTCAGGGACAAATCAGGGACATGGCAAATCAGGGACACGCATAATTACAGAAGGGGAACCTGTCTCGGGCTGCTCCCAACCCATCTCCACATCCCTGCTGCTTCCAAACGTGTTCCCTTACAGAGAAGCTCTTCTGGTGTAGTAAAACACAAACAGTAGTAAGACAGTTGCCAGCTGTAGTTGATAACGGGGACCATCTAGAAGAGTCTCATCTTCTTCTGCATAAAAGAATGTTAAACGGGGACAAAGTTTCGCCATGATCAGAGACGCCAGCGTCACTTTTATTGGATTGGTGAAGGTTACAAGAGGGACAGACTACTTGAGTATTTGATCAAAGAGGAAATCCACTTCCTGCAGGTTACAACCAGCGCCAGACACTATTCTGTACTAACAAGGTTAAGCGGTGGCTAGCTGTTGTCGAGACACGGGGAAAAAACCTGGACATTATTCAAACGATGGGCTCATAATGGGCTGAGATTCATCCATTACAAGATGCAGTTGACCTCGATCCCACCGAATTTCACTGCAGCAAAAAGCTGCCCCACTACACCGAAACTAATTTCAGTGTCGCTCTGCGTTCCCAATCCCCACTGCTGCCCCTTTTCTCCTTTACGGCAGAAAGATGTCTGTTTCTCCAATTTTAAACCGTCGCAGGCTCTCACATTTGGTGTAACAGACAAACAGAGGAGAAAATTACCCTTTTTTTTTTCTTCAAAATATGCACACATCCCAGTATCACAGAGCGGCAGAGACATCTTAAAGTGGCCGCAAATTGTCAAGAACATGGAAGCAGTTAGAGACAGGAGGGGAGCGAGGGGGTCGCTGTAAAAAAGCCGCGTGATGCTTCCACCATGTGCTCCTCCATAGGCCTTCGCCGCGTTGCAGCCCGGCGAAGGGTTTTAATTTGTACCGGTTCTTCCAGCAGAGGTTCCAGTAACGACACTCTGAATGGACCCAATGATAGAGAAACCACCCCGTCCCCCCCCCCACCTTTTTCCTCCTCTCTTCTAATTGGTCATTTGAAATGGTTTTTGTGTATTTGCGTTGTGTTTGTTTTGCCACGCTAGTAGTACTTAACCTTTCTTTTGGCCTGACAGCAAATGCCAAACAACATTAGCGTTTGAGGATCCGATACTTTTGGGGGCCTTTTTGCATGTATTGATTCATGAAGTGCCAACAGAGCAATGATTGGTTGGCCATAGTGAGGGAAATCGCCGTTGGTTGAATCACCGCATGCAGGCCGGCTCTTCCACGTCTCATGCATATAAATGCAACACACTACCAGCAGGGCGGTGCACACAGTGACTCCTGCTACAGCCCGTTTTAATAGAAAGCTTGTCACTGAGACGGCCTTTAGGTCCCACCTAAAATAATTTGGCTCCAGTAGAATTCAATAAAAAGAAAAACCGCAATGAACTCTAAGTACACCACCTTAGTGTCTGCTCCACTTTGATCTTGCACAGTCTGGGCTCCAGTGTGTGTCAGTGTGTGTGTGTGTGTGTGTGTGTGTGTGTGTGTGTGTGTGTGTTGAGTCTGCTGCAGAGGCAAGTGTTATTGCGAGCGTGCAAGCGGCTGCATGATTCAGAGTTGCAGCAGACACCACAGACACATACCCCGGTTCCACATACACGCCGAAAGAGCTAAACAGCACCCACACGGCACTCTGCATGTATACATGTTTGTGTTTATCGCAGCAGTTAGTCATCGTCACAGACCCCGCTCCGACACTCCCCAACACACACAGAGACAGGAAGATAGAATTAGACACCCAATAAAATAACTGCCACAATAGCATCCAACAACCACCTCAATAACTGTTATACAAGCAGCTTTCATTGGCAGTGCATGTCTCACTGCACATGGGCCAACGCAGAGAGAGAGAGACACACACACAGACACACACAGACACACACAGACACACACAGACACACACAGACACACACACACACACACACACACACAAACAAGGAGTCTCTGGCTGTTGGAGAAGGTTTCCAAAGTCAGAGGCTGGACTGTCTGTTGAAGCAATGGCGCCATGGTATCCCTCAGATCTCATAACCCAGTCAGAGAAATAAGGCATTGTCCCAGAAATGCCTGCGTGTGTGTGTATGTGTCTGTCAGACACCACTTGCATGTCAGCGCAAGTGCTTTCCTCTCCTCAGTCAGTGTGAACACTAACCGAGAAGATAAAAGAGGTGCCACATTAAAAAGTTTTGAGCAAACCCAATTCAGTTTTCCATTACAGCAAACAGGCCTGATGGTTAATGTCTCAGTCAACATTTCGGAGGACCTCACACAATGAGCCCCTGGCATATGCTGCCCTTTGGCATAGCAAGGCTACCATTACCATTCCGAGTACAGGAATTAAGATGAATACAAACATTTTACTCGACGATATCTCACTTTCAGGCGGCAGCGTCATCCATTTCAGCATTATTGGGGCCCAACCAATCTTGCTCAAAGCGCCATCCTGAAAAAAACGGCCTCCAGAATTGATTCAGGGGGACACCAATAAGCTGCTATTATAGAATCAAAATGGCACAGGGTTCAATTGTTTTGCTTTTGCAGTATTTTAACAAATGACCTGGTTCTAATGGAGGCAATGCAGGGTTCGCTGTAATAAGATTTCCTGATGGCAGGGATGTAGAGGCGTAGGTTGAAAGCAAGGCTAAATCACAATTATCATTATGGCTCATGGCGGCATGTCAGTTCCAGCACATGTTAAGGTGATGCTGAGCGCCATTCCCCAGCTCAGTAACAGGCCCATTATGATGGCCCTATTAGATCAATGTGTCAATTACTATTACTCAAACTGGCCCTTGGGTCTGAAAGGATGCAAAAAGAGAAAAAAATAAATGAAGGAGACAAGGCAAGGCTTAGTCACTTCTGTTGGTGGGACAAGGAGCTGCCCCAAACACAAAGGAAAAACCCCAGTGACCTCTTGCTCGGTACAGAACACACAGAATCAGAGGTGTTAAAAAAAGCATTATTATCTGAGAGAGATGAGCTATACTTCCGTTAACCTATGTGCAATTCTTACACAAGTTCAGGAAGAAATAAAAAAAAAAATCAAAAATGACCACTGACTGCATGGCTCTAAATCTAGTGGCAACACAAGATCTGACATAATATTTTATCACTGGCCCAATTCGGCACAACAATGGCTCAAACATGGATTTTCCTAATCCAAAATTACTCTGCTAATTACAAGGTTGTGCGCTTTAAAACATCCATGGCCGACACCTGCTAAACCCATTTCCCTTCAGACCAGCCTTCAAATGAAACTCGGCTTTATGGACTATTTGACCATGCTGCTCTGCCACTGCCGGGTTGTATCAGATATGGAAAAACCTGCGATGACACAATGTTTTATGTGACTTTCACAAACGAGAGAGAATCTTACTTTTACCGGTTGACACTGCTCACTGAGCGCCGCTATGAAGGCACACGGGTTATTATCATGTCATTATCATCCTTCCAGTCTACGCACTTCTTTCTTGATGAAACATATTGACATCTGTTATTCCACTTTTCACATCCGTGCCGGGACAGCCTTCCTTCTCCGCGGGCAGCTTCCCTCTGACGGAGTCTGAAGGCATTAGATGTGCGCACATTTTTTAATGAACAAGTGCTGAACCAATGCATCTAAACCACACAGATTCATGTGGCCAGGGAAAAGCACTGACGGAGGCCTGGGAGGGAATTTAAAAAGCATACTAATAAATTCATTTATAAGGATGAAACATCATCACATTTCCGGCTGGTGCAAAGTTTTACAAGCTCGGCAAATATTAATGACAATTACATGCCGGGGAAATACAAAACAAATGCGACCTCGGCCTGGGATTTGTAAGTGACGAGGCCAGGGGGTGGAGGCAGGGTAGTGCCTTACATTGTCACAGTATGGGTGAAAGCCTGATACATAGTTTTGGCACTTTAAAGACAAAATACACAGAGAATAGTTTAAGCTTGAAATGAAGACTGTCCTTCAAGCATGCTTTGAAAACTTGATTTTCAAAAAAACCCAAAACCAAACCAAACAAAAAAACAGTTTATTGTGTTCATATAAATCCTGACTAGATTTGAATAGGGTCGACATAATATTTTTCTAGTGTTAATAATGTTTTATAAATAATTATATATATCAAAATTGTTTCAATATAGCCAAAAATAAATATATTCAATCTTAAACTAAGGATAATTTTTCCAAGGCTTCGCTGATAGTAATATTATTATTTCGAGTCATGCTCTTGCCTTGGCCTACATACATACCTGCAAATAAAAACTAGTCATTGCCGTATGCATCAGAAAAGTAGGTGGCAACACATTTCCTTAAACAACCCTTTCAAAAAAAAAAACCTCAACCTCTTCCCTCGCTACTTTTTTTTCCTTCTCTCGAACCCTCCTACCCCTCTGTATCTGGCCTTCTCGTTTCAAACCCGGCCCTACATACACAACAAACGCTGGCCACATCAGAGGCTGCTGGGGGCCGGACTGGGGCCACAGTGATTCCGGCATGCCGCGGGCATTAGTGGGAAAGTAATTAGGGTAAAAAGTTCAACCGCAGCTCCATGTCTGCAGCGCTGCCAGAAATACACTTCTTCCCCTGTTCAGCGCTGTACCTTTCATGGCCAGCATATTGGAAACACATTGCCCCCTGCATGTACGCAGAATACTTCACCATTTTCCATGCGCATGGCATTTAAGCGTCAACCTAACCCAGGGTGGCAGAGAACACAGCAGCAAACACACAACTGACATGGAGAACATCCCACACACAGACGAGACAACACAGGAGATGGAGAAAAGTTCGTTCTAACAAAGCTAAGACATCCGAATACTTCCAAATGTTTAATTTATGCATGTGAAACACATTAACTCAACCCTCGCCCCGTCCTTCTGACAGCAGTGAAGTGGATATTAAAATGCATTACCCAAAACCATGGTTTGTAGAGTCCGGTTTTACATTCCACTTTAGCCATGCTAGCCTTAGCTACCAATACTGCTGCTGAGCCTTTTCAAATGGTACTTCCTGAAGCTGTACCATGTCAATATTAAAGAATGACAAGAAAGAGCCGGCCATGCCCTGCACTTATATGTGGATAACACATATGTGTTGAAAGCCAAAAGTTAAAGGGACAATTCTTAATTTCTTCACTAAAGAGCAACCCGGCGACAAGTGTACTAATTCAAGAGCGAACACCAAACAACAACAAATCAGAGTTTCTAATATCTTCTGATGCAGTTTCTTTACACTGGTGTTTGTAAATGCTGCAGTCAAACAGCCCTTATGTTCAATTATGATTTGTTGAGATGGACACAAAATGCTTGTTTTCAATCTACAACTCAAACTCTTCAATGTACATGTATGTACGTGAATACACCTAAGTTGTGTATGTACAAACAAATCACAGGTTGGGACTTTAAGGTTAAGGCATGTATGGTATGAAGGATAAAATGAAAACAATAATGTTGATACGCGTTACTGATGGTTTCAGATATTGAGTGTATGTGCCACACAACAACACCAATATCAACATTATGACATATGCAGTTGTGCCATATTTTGTAGGTATACAATTTGCTGTACTTAAAGGGACAGTTCACCCTGAAATAAATAAAATATATGTTTTTCCTCTTACCTGTAGCGCTATGTATCCATCTAAATCGTTTTGGTGTGAGTTGCTGAGTTTTGGAGATATCGGCCATAAAGAGGTCTGCCTTCTCTCAAGTACGGTGGAACTGGATGGTACTCGGCTTGTGTTACACAAAAGCACCACAAAAATACACTTGAAAAACTCAACAGCAATGTGTCTTTCCAGAAATCATGACCCGCTTACTCAGGATCGTCCACAGACCTTGTTGTGTGCAGTTTCATGTAGGAACTATCTTCTTAGTCTGAGCTACACCTACATGAAACTGCACACAACAAGATCTGTGGATTGATTATCTTGGACATGATTTCTGGAGAGATGTTGCTGTTGACTTTTTCAAATGTAATTTTTTTTTATTGCGCTTTCAGCAGCACAAGCCAAAAGCCAACCAGTTCCACCGTATTCGAGAGAAGGCAGACGTCTCCACGGCCGATACCTCTAAAACTCGGCGACTCACACCAACATTTTAAACTTTACAGATTTTACACATTTCTGCGGCTAGAAATGTTTAAAATCCAACAAAAAATCAAACACAAGTTGCCTCATCCCTCAGCCGTACTGCAGGGAATGGTTTGAGCTGTGGTAAAGATCTAAAAGTCATTACACATCATTCAGCTTGTCAGGGTGTTTACATGCTCCACCCCTGTACTACTGAGTTTAATCTGACTTCCTATTTGAAAGGGTAATACTTGCAAGGCGGAACACATTTTCGACAGACACAAAACAGACACGCAAGTCAAAATAAACACTTCAAAGTGAACTCCGAGGATTGCCCTGCCTATGCAGAGAGCAAGTCTGTGTATGCGTCTGTGTGTGTGTGTGTGTGTGTGTGTGTGTGTGTGTGTGTGTGTGTGTGTGTGTGTGTGTATGTGTTTTTTGGCGATATGTGCAAGTACAGAGAAAGGAAATTGAGAGGCAGATTACAGCTATTCCCATTTCCAGAGAGACGCGTGACAAATAGGTCAAAGAATGACTCCATCTTTTTTATGTGAACATGACATCTTTGCCCACCGCTGAAGACATACGTCTTGCTAAAAAAATCTGAATAACAAGTGAAACTTACCACACCTGTCTGCACGCTGCTGTTTTTACCAGTGTTTACGAGAACCATGATGCTCAGCAATATTTTCAAATCCCTAACTTTGTGAGAAGTCAAAAAACCATCCATGGAGTCATGCAGGTAACCTAAGAATCTCTACAAATGAAAGACTAATTATTAGACACTAGGGGCTATATTCTAATGATCTAAGCACACGGTCTAAAGCGCATGAGGCAAGTGCATTTAGGGCATGTCCAAACCCACTTTTGCTAGTTTAACGGCGGGTAATCTGAATGCAACGTAAGGTACATGGTTCAAAGGGGTGGTATTTCGGCCCCTTCCGGCCCAATTCCAATGTCCCCGGCCAAGGGGGTAAATTCGTATTGGGCCTTAATTAATCAGGAATCAGGAACACCTTTTCATTTCATTTCACACACTTCCGTACATGAAATGAAATGAAACATCATTTCCCTCAGTCCACAGCACTGCAACACAAAGACAAAAACACATATCTGAAAACTACAAGAACTACAAGAACACACATACTAACTAACACATATATCCAAACTAACACATATATCCAAACTAAAAAAAAAAAAAAAAAAAAAAAAAAAAAAAAATCACTGTCCAAGGGAACAAACGCCAGCCAGGATGATTGTCGGAACTGCCGGTCTGCATGGGCTACCATTTAGCTTAGCCTGCCCCGCTTCAGCGTCCTGTCAGACTGCCCCCGATGCTTCCTCCTCGTGTACAACTCCAGGCAGGGGCCGTGGTCCTTGGGCCCACCAGATGCAGCAGACCAGGCTCCCCCAACCGATCCAATGCCAGCTCTCCCAGCCAGACACCGTTGACACACCTCTCCGCACTCCACATGACAACACCAAAAACACCACAGTCAACGCCAGGTGAGGCCGCCACAAGCCCACCCTCTGTGCTATCGGAACTGCCGGTCTGCATGGGCTAGCTAGCAGTTAGCTTAGTCTGCCCCGCTCCTGTCAGACCGCCCTCGGTCTTACCTCTTCGTGTGCAGCTCCAGACAGGGCTGTGGTCCCTGGGCCCACAAGATGCAGCAGACCAAGTTCTCCCAGCCATCAAACAAAGACAAAATCTAAACGCAGACGTGGACAAAGACATTGCATGGGCAGTACAGGGTGAGGCCGCCGCAAATGTGATTTCACAACGCCAACCTAATCACAGGCGTGTTTTGGGCTTAACATGAAATAAACCAATCAGTGTCATCTCCCATTCCCTTAAATAGCCAGGTGCGCTTGCACATTGGTGAGTTGCTGTTATAATAGCAGGTTTGCCAAGTAGTAGGAAAGTTCTGCACCCATCTATGACATTATTATCTTAATAATGTGCCCTTAAGATAACGGTAAAAAAAACTGTGCCATTGACTTAAGACCAGGTTTTTAGTGGTCAATTGTGTAATCACTTTCTACTGCCTCAAGACAGCAATCAAAGTTGTCAAGTCTGCATATGATATGCGACGTTGGGCTTCTTTTCTTGTGAAGTCACTTGAAATAATCAAGGGTCGCAGTTTTTCGGGCTTGTTGCTTGTTAGGAAAATCTAACAAACAACTTTTTTTTCTACATTTATGGCCACTATTTTCCCCATTGCATTGATTGACACTGTCTGCTCAAAGCCTAACAATAACATCAGTGCTGTAATGTAATTTGCCCTCCCACAAATCGCCATGTAGCCCTATCCCTAGCCCTCTCCTGCCCCTCATTGGAGGAAAAACCTGTATTTCCTGCTTCCTGTCTCCTATTTTGTTGGCTGTTGGTATTGGGTGGGGCCTTCTAAATCAAAGCAGATGCACCTGACAAGTTTTGACACACGTGAGGAATCTGAGGGGTAACAATTCTTTGTGACGTGAACTCAAGGATAATGAACGGTGAACACTTTTTTGCATCTGAGACTCATCTAAAAGTTTTGTACTGACCACCTTGGTTTTATTTGTTTTATGGACTGACCAACTCATGCACAAAAACCGAACCACTTCCATTCATACTCCTCTTGGGCTGGCCGATGTCGAAGACTACGCTGGGGACCTTCACTTTCTGTTCTGTTCACTCTCTGACCTAAGGTAAACCCAGTCAAACCAGCCAACAAGTCTCTTTCTTCCTCCTTTTAGTAAGATATTCCTACATGCACACACACCTGTGTTAGGGATTAAGCGGCCCTAGACAACTTTGTATTAGTTCAGTTGGCTCACATCTCGTCACTTTATCGGGGCCTCGTCAGGCAGCAGTGAAACCTCTTTTTTGTTTCGTTACATTACCTAGTTTGTTTATGTTCACTACCCTTGCTAACCCATTAGCTAATTGCTGGTTTAACTAGTTAACTACAAACAAGCATAAAGTTTGCAAGGAGTGAAATGTGGAGTTGGATTCAGCTCGCTAAAGAATCGACTGCTGCAACGCTATTAGTGTAGAACATAGGTTCTCAACCTGGGGGCCGGGACCCCCAAGAAGGTCGTGAGATAATTTCCGAGGGTCACCAGATGATTGTGGAGAAAAAAAAGAAGCATGAAACCGTCCAGACCCACAGCACACCTGATGTGAAAAATAGGTGTACTGTCTCTTTAGTTTCTGTGCCGTGCCATCACAGTATAAAAGGCAGTGTGCGCTCTGCGCTAGTCCTCAGTATAGTTCAAGACTTCTTTGAGGGACCAATATGCTACCAAACCTCTAAGTTTAGTAGAAAAGAATAATAATCATTCTTCATATCAGGATCATCATTAAAAAACACCCAGCCCCCCACCCCAGAGCTGGGACCCCCACACACACAGAGACAGTCCACTCAGCTACACAGACCATCAGTAGGGAGAGGACCTCAACTGACCCCTGGGACTGGCAGTATGTGACATTTCTTTGATGAGGATGACAGGATGGTTCCCAGTACTCCCACTCTCATGGTCCCACTCCGTACTGATGGATTTGCTGAGGCTATACACTCTCCTCAGGTAGCAGGTCTGTCAACCAGGTTCAGGTTTGGACCTCCTGAAGACCTGCTGCCTCAGGCATCAGCCTCATACTCGGACCTGGGACAGCTGGCATCACAAGGAGGTCTAGGTATGTATGAGTCCCCCTTGTTTCTGGCTGCTCATGAAGAGGGGGGAAGAGGGAGGAGGGAGAAGAGTCCCTACCACACCGCTACAGGTGGCTGCTCCAGTGACGGTCTTTTGAGTAAGGACAACAAAATACAAAAAAAAAAAAAAAAAAAAAAACACTGCAGGCATTGAATGTTACAGAAATCGAATATAAATCAGTCACCTTTAAAAACGTTTTCAATTTATTGTGATTTATATGTAATTCACCTGAAGACGTACTTCAGCAATAACAGCTTCTGTGTAAATAATAGGAATACATTTTAAGCGTCAGCTTCTTAAGAGGACCATGGAATCCAGCGACCTTGGTGGCTATTGTGTGTGGCACAACCGTTGTCCAGAAAATCAAGGACAGTGAGGGAAACAGCAGACTAATAGCAGGTGCAGTCCAGAAAAACAAGGTTTTATATATCTCAAATCTAATGTTTAGTACGATGTGCTCATGCGTGAGTGACCACTATTTGCGTCCATGATGGAGTGACTACAATTTGTGACATATAGCCCAAGGCAGAAGTTCCATGGCACTGTGGGGAAAAAGAGCATATTTTAGACTGCGGAATTGTTTTTACATTACATCGCCTGTACCAGTGATATGATTTGCCTTAGAATAGTTTTTATTGAGGGTGTTTGTGAGAGTCAGTGTGTGTGCACATGGGGTGCCATTATTTCAATAAATCTAAAAACACTAAAGCTGAAATCGATTTAAGCTAGTTATTATTCTGTCTGTGGGCCAAGCAACGCTCTTCCTGTGTGAGTATGGTAGCTTTCATGTGTTCTATTACAGTAATCCCTGAACAGTCTCAGGTAGACAGTTTATGAGTGATCAATGTCTTTCCATCCATCCATCCATTATCCAAACCGCTTATCCCAACTGGGGTCGTGGGGATGCTGGAGCCTATCCCAGCAGTCATTGGGCAGCAGACGGGGAGACACCCTGGATGGGCCGCCAGTCCATCAGGGTTTTTGATCAATGTTTTTGCATCGGGTTAAATATCCCAATGCTATTGGAGGAGGTCGAGAACACTGATTATTCTTGGGGGTCACGACCCGAAAAGATTGAGAATCATTGGTGTAAAAGGACATGTGTAGTAAGTGTGGATTAGCCACACCATAATAGCTCTCACCTAAACACATGTTTGTGTGTGGGGACAGCTGCTTTATGCGCATAACATTCAGGTTGTGCACTGCTGTTTTTTTTTGTCCCCCCCCCCCTCTTCAGTTCTCATCACTGGTAATCTAACCTGTGCGTTTATAAGGAAAGGCCATACTGTAGCGATTTATGGCGAGGTTGCAGTTTCTACTTCATGGTTAGCCTTTACGATGTTGTGGTTGTATGTTAAGTGAATGGGCATGGTCTTGTTTGTATTTAGGGGTTAAAATTATAAATCCTAGGAAGCCCTCTGTCACACCAGCAACCTGCATGTATTGGGCATGCAGGTGGCTGGTGTGACAGAAGAAGACGCAGAAGACAGGAAGAAATGGAAACGGATGACCTGCTGTGGCGACCCATAATGGGAGCAGCCGAAAGTAGTAGTAGTAGTAAGCCCTCTGTTGGCAGCGCAAATTCACGTTTGTGGCAGCCTCACCCAGTACCGTCCATGCACTGTCTTTGTCCACAGTCGCCGTTTAAGTTTTGTCTTCGTTGATGGCTGGGGGAGCTGGCGCTGCATTGGCTGGGACAGCCTGGTCTGCTGCGTCTTGTGGGCCCAGGGACCAGAGCCTTGCCTGGAGCTGAGAACAAGGAGGTAACACCTGGGGCAGTCTGGCGGGACGCGGAGGCGGGGCAGACTAGGCTAACTGCTAGCCCATGCAGACCGGCAGTTCTGATAACACTGAGCGCGGTCTGGCGGTGGTCTTGCTTGGCGTTGACTGTGGTGTTTTTGGTGTCGTCGTGTGGAGTTGGGGGGGGGGTTGTGTGTGTCAAGGGTGTCTGGCTGGGAGAGCTGGTGTTGGATTGGCTGGGGGAGCCTTGTCTGCTACATCCGGTGGGCCCAAGGACCACGGCCTCTGCCTCGAGCCTCTGCCTGGAGCTGCGCCCGAGGAGGAAGCACCGAGGGCGGTCTGACAGGATGCGGAAGCAGATCAGGTTAAGCGAACTGCTAGGCCATGCAGACCGGCAGTTCCGATAGTCATCCTGGCTGGAGTTCTTTCTCTTGGACAGTGATTTATTTTATTTATTTTTTTTTTTTTTAGTTTAAATATATGTGTTAGTTTCGATATATGTGTTAGTATGTGTGTTTTTGAAGTTCTTGTAGTTTTTGGATATGTGTTTTTGTCTTTGTGTTGCACTGCTCTAGGCTGGGGGAAACAATGTTTCATGTACTTCCATACATGAAATGAAATGACAAATAAAGTGTTCCTGATTCCTGTTGGAAAAGATGGATGGTTATCTGGGTTGTTGGGCTTGTTTGTGTTGAGTCCATTGTCACCTACTTTTTGAGTAGTCACTTGATTTAGGCCCAGGTTTGGGTGTGCTAACTAAAAACTGTTGTGTGTGTGTGTGGTTCTGGCTGCTGGGTATTGAATGGGACTAGCCTGCCCCTTGGTAAGTTTTTGTTTGTAGTGGTTAGTGCTGTTGTTAATGATGAATACTTTTGATGTAGATGAATTCTGTGAAAAGGGTGTTGACAATAGCGATTTGTGCAAACTTAAGACCAGTGGTGTTCTGTGGCCCAGTACTTTGAGGTGAGACACTGATCCACAGGTTAAAAAGAGTGACATTATACAAGCGCTTACTGACAACTTACGGCTGCTGGAGCCAAGGCTGGAACAGAAGGAGCAAGAAAGGGAGCGACAAGTTCAAGCTAGCGAACAAGAAATTGAGGATGAGTTGGCCATAAATGCACTGGAGAAAGGAAAGCTAAAACAAACGAATCAGGACCTTCAGAGGAGGCAAGAAGCTCGATTTGACATTTCTAGCTGCATGAGATTACTGTCCAAGTTCAACCATGAAGATGTTAAGTCATTTTATGAATCCTTTGATAAAATTGCTAGAGAATTAGACTGGCATGAGGATAAATGGACTCTCCTTGTTCAGAGTGTCCTTGATAGTAAGGCCCAAGAGGCCTGTGCATCCCTAGATTGTAACCCGAGCAGGGAGCATGATTTGGTGAGAAAGGCGGTCTTGGCTGAATATGAGGTTGACCCTGAAGATTACAGAAAAGTTTGGGTCACTCCGTCGTAAGCCCAGAGACACCTATCTTGAGGTTGCAAGGCAGCAGGAAGCCGTTTCTGACAGATGGTTAGCAGCTTGTGAAGTTTACACCTACCAGGAGTTGTGCCAGCTCATTTTGTTGGAACGAATCTAGTGTCCTGGATCTAGAGGTATGAGACTGCAGAAAAGCTGTTATGATAGCAGATTCTTATGAACTCACCCATGGGGATATGCCTTGGAGAGGTAAGGTGGGGATATCAGATAAGAGGTTGGCTGAAGAAGGAGCAGTAAGACCTAGCCATCCTCCAGTCCCATTGGTGAGTTCTGGCAAAAGGTTTGACCGGCCTCCACTGCCCATGCCTGAAGTGATTTGTCATTATTGTAAAAAGCCAGCACACATCAAGTCTAAATGATTTGCACTGAAGAGGAAGGAAAACCAGTCTGTGGCTTTGATTGCAGCTCAGCCCATAGTAGACCCTGTTGTTGACCCATGTGTCCCAGTGGCTAAACAGCCACCTGAGGAATACCAGGGTTTGTGTCTGAAGGGGTATGTGGCCGTAACCTCAGCTGGCGCTATGGCCCCCATTACTATTTTGAGGGATATAAGAGCTAAACTGTCACTTCTGGTACAGGGAGTAATGAATCTACCCCCTTCCACTTATATCTATATTTACCACAGCCTTTCCATTGTTTCTGCAAAATCCAGCACCATCTGTCCTTCTACATTCCTCTCCTTGACATCATACCTACTAATCAGCTCCTCATCACCTCTGTTCCCTTCACCAAGATGCCCATTGAAGTCTGCTCCTGTCACCACTCCCTCCTCCTTGGGTACACTGTCCACCACTTCATCCAGCTTACTCCAGAATTCTTCTTTCTCTTCCATCTCACACCCAATCATAATTTGAACCCTTAGTCTGCCCTTAGTTTTCTGGAACTAAGACTAACCAAGCCTCTAGCTTCTTTTAAATCTCGTCTTGAAACTTTTCCTTTTATGAAAGCTTTTACAAATGTTTGATATTTGTTTTTATGTATTTATACCGTTTTTAGTTGTACTCTTACTTATTTGGTCTCGTTCTTATTTTTGCCTTGTCTGGTTTTCTTTCTTTGTAAAGCATTTTGTAACATTGTTTTAGAAAAATGCTATATAAATAAAGTTATTATTATTATTAATCTTTCTCTTACCTCTGGCTGTGTTCCTGATGGTTTTAAGATGGTGAGTGTCTAACCTGTGGCTTAACAATGGGCATGCCCGAACTGAGGTGTAACCTCATCATTTACCAAATGCCCCATTTTACATGTACACACGGATACACAGAAACCGGAGTTTTTAAAAATCTGCACTTTCGAGGGTGTTTAAAAAAAAACCAACTCAGTTTTAGTGTCCTAAAACGCTATTTGGGTGTGAATGTAGAAGAAAAGGTTCTTTCGGAAAAATACTCATAGTAATGTGGGCGAAGTCTAAATCTCCAGTTCAACCTACACTCAATATCCACATGGAGAAAGTCACACTAAAACACCGCCATCTCCATTCACTTACAATGACAGGAAGCTGACTGCTCGAGGCAAACGGGCGGCATGACAACAGAAGTTGAAAACAAAAGCTGAAACTTTGATCCTGCCGCATGAGAAGTGCACATTGTGGCAACCAGTCTGATTCCAGAGAAAAGTCCATTATATGAAAATCACCTCCATGAAAACATTAGCTGGCCTTTTTCCAACAACAGGGACGAGAAGCTGATTCATCATGCTGCATTTTCCTCAACTTTATGACTCAGCTCTGTCAACACTGAACACACTGTTCGGTGAAAAATGCCAGAAACTGTCGACGTTTCTGGTGGGTAAAAATACAGTACAGAGCAATCTTATCCATCTGGAGATCTGTCTTTTCTTGGTTACATGTTGATCTTATGTAGGCTTTTTTCATTTACTTAATTTAGCAGTCAACTCTATCGGCAACACGGCAAGTCCACAGATGGCAGAGAATATGGTGGTTATTGTTCCGCTACTTGATTTCCAATTGGATAGAAATATTGTTTTGTTATATAGAAAATAAATGGCTATATTTTTTGACCCCTCCCCCCTTTTTCTCCCCAATTGTATCTGGCCAATTACCTCACTCTTCCGAGCCGTCCCAGTCACTGCTCCACCCCCTCTGTCGATCCAGGGAGGGCTGCAGACTACCACATGCCTCCTCCGATACTTGTGGAGTCCCCAGCCACTTCTTTTCACATGACAGTGAGGAGTTTCACCAGGGGGACATAGCGTGTGGGAGGATCATGCTATTCCGACCAGTTCCCCTTCCCCCCGAAAAGGTTCCCCAACTGACCAGAGGAGGCACTAATGCAGCGACCAGGACACATACCCACATCCGGCTTCCCACCCGCAGACATGGCCAATTGTGTCTGTAGAGATGCTCGATCAAGCCGGAGGTAACATAAGCATTCAAACCGGCGATCCCCGTTATTGGTAGGCAATGGAATCGACCACTATACTACCAATAAATGGCTCTATAGTTCAATAACAATACTTTTCTGTTTTTGTCAAAGGAAATTATTTTCTTTTTTTGGGGGGGGATTTTTTGTGTTATTTCTTTTTACTCAGTTATGAAAATGGTAGAATATCATAATTTTTAACAGTATTGTTTCCAAGTTCATTTTTTCTTTTTATTGTAACTAAATATTTGACATGGCATATTTGACTTTACAGATGCAGAGTTGGTTAACACAGTTATTCAAATCTCCAACAGGAAATAGTGACAGTGTTACTTTTTTAAAATTCACTAAGGTAATAATATAATATATAATATAAGGTAATCATATAATATATAATAACTAATACAATATATAAGGTAATAAATAGTAATACACTGCTAGCTGAAAGAGATGAAATGCCTGCCCACACTGCTAGCTACCATCTCTCACAAAGCTCATTCACACACTCAAACTGACTTTATGTCCCAGAATGCAAAACTGTCCATTTTAGGACTGCCGTCTTTCATGGCCTCTGTTAGGTAAGCTTGACCAAGACTACTCGACAAGGCTCCTTAATTTATTTCTTGTAATCAAAGTTTGATTCAGCTATTTCTAAGCACAAATGAGTGACAATCACACAGACAAGAGGGGTACACTGACCGGCCCACCTACCCTACGTGTTTTCATGATGTGGCCCACTCGCCAACAAATGTTAATAGCCCCGCTCCTGCCCTGCTCTGGGCTATGTCCTGCCTACCTCTCTGATACGAAGGCCCAACACATGTGCCTGGACAGAAAGAGGTGTGCTGTGAAGAACGGGCTGAGAGATCATGGTGTGACAGAAAAGATTACAATGGCCTCATGCTGCTTTAAAAGCGTCAACTCTCCAAATCCTCTTAACCCGATAGCTCTTTTCATACAAACACTCGTTTTTAAATAAATTCCATTTAATACATTTTAAAGGAAAGACACCTAAGGTCTAAAGCTTCCCGACCGCTACAACTGTCATGAAAACACAACGAAAAGCAAGGGCTTAGTGCAGCGATGGGCATTTGCCACTAAGTCTTCTCGAGAGTACTGTGTGGACTGAGCAGGATGTGCTGCTCACGACACTGTGGTGATTCATCAGTATTCATCAGTACTCATCAGGCATCAGGTGACAACGAGACCAACAGAAGCTCTGGATGAAGACAGTTAAGGAGATGATATTATGTGTGCACAGAATCTACTTACATTCATCAGTTTACAATTTCACTTGTGGTGCGTGCATCGAGTTCCTTCAGTATGCATGGGGAACCTCCACCAGATAAAGTACACACCACCACCCATTTTAATGCTCAGACTCCACCCTGCACTTTGTTTTTAATAGTGGACATTACAGCTGCAATGGGAATGTATTTGAAAGAGGGTGTTGGCTATCTAATATATCCAAGTACAAGTATTATTCAGTTCAAAAAGATGTATTTTTAAGAGGTATAGGGATTAGGGAGGGCTGTAATAACTAAGTTTTATATTATTGACACTGATATTTGGGTTATATATAGAATTGGGATAATTGTTTAAAAACTGCATACAAGATAAATATTATTTATGAGTAGTGGAGAAGGGGTAGGAATAAATAAGTGTATAATTCCTCCTACGCCTTTTTCCCCCCCTTTTTCTCCCCAGTTGTATTTGGCCAATTACCCCACTCTTCCGAGCAGTCCCAGTTCCTGCTCCACCCCCTCTGCCGATCTGGGGAGGGCTGCAGACTACCACACGCCTCCTACCATATATGTGGAGTCGCTTCTTTTCACCTGACAGTGAGGAGTTTGACCAGGGGGACATAATGCATGTGAGGATCATGCTATTCCCCCCCACCCCCGCCCCCCCGAACAGGCATCCCGACCAACCAGAGGAGGCGCTAGTGCAGCGACCAGGACACATACCCACATCCGGCTTCCCACCCACAGACATGGCCAATCGTGTCTGTAGGGATGCCCGACTCCTACTCCTTTTTGAACATGTAATATTTAATTTGTGTTGTTTATGAGAATTTGTTTATTGAGTTTGTTGTATAGGTTTATTGATCATTTCAATATAATATTATTGTTCTGTTTTATGTTTTTTTATTTTTTGTTGTCTCCTTTTTTACATCTTTTTTGTTTTAGGAAGAGATGGAAACGGATGATCCGCTGTGGCGGCCCCTAACGGGAGCAGCCGAAAGTAGTAGTAGTTTCTTTTTTTACGTGTTCAAAATAAATCAAATCAAATCAAGATGTGCTTTTCTTTTTTTCCAAATAAAGTTTTGCATTTTAGTCTTTATTGGACAGGACAGTAGAGACAGATGGGGAAAAAAGGATGAAGTGAGTATAGGGAAAGATATGCAGCAAAGGTCTCATGGTCAGATCTGAACCTGTAATGGTGCAACCAGGCCTGAGACCTCATGGTAAGCACCTAAATAAGCCCACAACACAACTCATAGCCAAGCAATGAAAGATATAGCAATTTACATTTAGTTTCTTTTCTTTTCTTTAATAGAATCTGTATCCAAATTTAAATAGGGGAAAATATACACTGATCAGCCAAAACATTAAAACCACTGACAGGTAAGTGAATAACATTTATTATCTGGTTACAATGGCACCTCTCAAGGGGTTGGAATATTACTGAACAGTCAGTTCTTGAAGTGTTGGAAGCAGGGACTATTGGCAAGGGTAAGGATCTGAGCCACTTTGACAAGGGCCAGATTGTGATGGCTAGACGACTGGGTCACAGCATCTCCAAAACGACAGGTCTTGTGTGGTGTTCCCAGTATGTAGTGGTCAGTACCTACCAAAAGGAAGGACAACTTGTGAACCAGCAACAGGGTCATGGGTGCCCAAGGCTCATTGGTGCACATGGGGGAGCAAAGGCTATACCACCTGGTCTGATGCCACAGAAGAGCTACTGTAGCTCAAATGCTGAAAAAAATAAATGCTGGCTATGATAGACATGTGCAAAGATATAGTGCATCACAGCTTGCTGTGTATGGGGCTGCACAGCCGCAGACTGGTCAGAGAACCCGTGATGACCCCTGTCCACTGTCAAAAGCACCTACAATGGGCACATGAGCATCAGAACTGGACAACAGAGCAATAGAGGGGGAATGGAATGGAATTGAAGAAGGTGGCTTGGTCTGATGATTGATGTTTTCCTTCACATCATGTGGACGGCCAGTTGCATGTGTGTTGTTTGGCCCCAGGATGCACTATGGGAAGAAAGCAAGCCGAGCCGGTGGAGGCAGTGTGATGTTCTGGGCAATGTTCTGGTAGGAAAGCTAGGGTCCCGGCATTCATGTGGATGTTACTTTAACATGTGCCACCTACCTAAACATCACTGCAGACCAAGTTCATCACTTCAAGACAACAGTATTCCCTGATGGCAGTGGCCTCTTTCAGCAGGATAATGCACCCTGACACACCACAAAAATTGTTCAGGAATAGCTGTAGGAACACGACAAAGAGTTTAAGGTTTTTGCCTTGGCCTCCAAATTTCCAGACCTCAATCCGATCGAGCATATGAGGGATGGGCTAGAAAAACAAGTCCGATCCATGGAGCCCACCCCCCGCCGCAACTTACAGGACTTAAAGGATCTGCTGCTAATGTCTTGGTGCCAGATACCAGAGGACACCTTCAGAGGTCTTGTGGAGTCCATGCCTCGAAGGGTTAGAGCTTTTTGGCAGAACGAGTGGGACCTACACAATACTAGGCAGGTGGTTTTAATGTTTTGGCTAATCGGTGTATTTGTTTTGTTCTTGTTTTTTTTCTATAAAATATCAAGTGCTGTTTTAAAAAAATAATTACTTTAAAATCTTGAAATTGTATAACTCAAGTCAACCAACAGAAGGATTTCTAACTGAGCATAACTTTTAAATAGGCATATTTAAAGTGCTATGTGTAATTCTACTTGAATCCTGACCGACATGCATTTGTCAGCAATGTGAAGAACAGCAACAACAATCTCAACACAACAATCAAGACAAATAAATTCAAATACAAAGGTGGTGGCTACACAGCAAATGTACTGACATCTGCCACTTGAGAAGACGTTCAGTGTATATTGTTTGCTACGATCAATGAACACTTTTCTGAGGACTACAAGTCTTTTGAGAAACATGGCATCAAACAACAACAGAAACACTCCACCAGGCCGGCTCATCTGTGAACGCATAAATCTGGGACGTGGAGGAAGCTGTTTTAATCAGTATCATTCAGCAACCCCTGGTACACTTGATATTTACTGGTCATAATAAACTCCAGGTAAGATGAAATATTACACATATAGCCATTAATTCTTTTCTTTTTTTTTTTACATTTTTCCCCTTTTTCTTCCCAATTGCACCCAGCCCAATTACCCTGCTCTCTTATGATATGAGTGGCTCTTTTGTGTAATATCGGTACACAAAAGAGCCATTCATATCTATGGCTCTGTTAGTGACGGGCGTTGGTAAACATCGAGACACAAAGAGCCATGGACATCTATAGCTCTGACAACGACTCCAAGAGGATAAATTCTGAGTCTCATCACCAGCCAGTCAGACTAGCTTTGTCTAGTCAGAAAGGAACGAACTGAGGAAGCCTCTTGGGATGAGAGGCGAAACGTCTTCACGGATATATACCAAGTCCAGTTGCACTTGATTCAACTCCTTTGGATAATATGTTCTTTTAATTATTGGCATCAAATCAATTGAAAAGCGGTAATGGTAGATAAGGTGAAATTGAGCCCCACCTTGTTTCATTAGCTGATGAGCACTGCCACAAACTAAAGGAATATGTGAAGGGAGACCCAGACATAAATTTCAGCTGATAAGAGCCCAATGAATGTTTGGCCTTTACAAGGGAGAGTGTCAAAAGACATGCTGATGATCATGACATCAGCCCAGCACCTCTGTGTGACAGCCAGAACACTGGAATAACATATCCAGCATCTCCACAGTGACAGAAGACCATACTGGTTAGAAGAAAAAAGGACCACATCCTCCGAGCATCTGGAGATGTTGTGTGTGGGGAACTGGTGGCTGGAAACGTCAGGGACTCCACTAACAGTTCCTTGCTTGGAATCCAGTAGACTAGTTCAAAAACTCTGGAGAACAAAAGCATCCTTCTTCAGCTCTGAACTTTTTACCCAAGAAGCGAGTGATCTATAAAACACCCACAAACAGTTGGAATGCCTTCCTCTTGCCATACAATTTGCATTTATTGAGAAAGAGCACTTGTATCTCGCGACTTAAATACCTGCAAACGCAATTCTAATGGATGAAAAATCACAACGGCAGGAAAGGATAGGAAACGCAAATCCACCTACTATGTGAGGGGACATAGCAGGGCCTTCAATGGCACAGGCCCTCACAAAGTATAGCGTAAGTGGTGCAGAGTGAAACAGACGCATAATGTTATGTATTATGTGGCTCGGCTGTCAGGAAAATCACTGAATCCATACATTGTTTGGACTTAACGGATAATCCTTTCCATTGATAAAATTAAGTTCAGTGTGCCTGGCTGCAAGTCCATAAGCACAGGGCTTCGGCGCACATGCTTTTTCCCCTTTCTGGTTTTCCTTTAATTTGCAAATCTTGTAATCTAAGCCCAGAGCTGACTGAACCAACTTCTAAACCAGCACCGCTGTAACGGCCAAGACTCCAATCTGTTTTCCATTTAAGTGTCAAGACAGTATCCTTTTTGGTGGTTCACAAAAGCTGTTATTTCAAAATGATTATATACTAAAAATTGTGTGAGGACCTTTGGAAGTTTATGAACGGGCCCAATGGAAAGTACTGTGCCACACCCGGAAGCATTTTTCCTCCCTTGTCGTTGAATATAGCAGTATTTACAAAACAATTCTGTCGGGGGAAGAGCCAGTCTGTGCCATTTAGCCAGGGGTCATGGTTTCTGCTTTTCAACACAGCGCATGTTTTCAACATTAGTGCCGAGCGCCGCCTGGGTGCTTCGCCAAGCCATTAAAACCCCAGTGTCTCAGTTTCAGTAAAGGCATAGAAAAAGCAGAAGCAGCAGCCATGGTGTCAGAGACAGCGGCAGCGGTCCCTAGAAAACACTTGGAAGATGGTCTCCATCAAAGCACAGCTGAAGACAGACTTCCTTATTTCATTTCCTGGGAAGGAAATATTAAGTTAGGTTTTTTGTTGCTCTTGAAGAGGAGCACAAGTAATGGAAGAGCGATGAGCTGGGAGGAGGGAGGGCACGGTCTATATAGCGGGAGACGAGTACAGGATGCCATGCTCTGCATCCCTTCTTACTTTCCCACACTTTCACCTAATGTGGACATGACATTCCCAGTCCACACTCTGTTTTTTTTATTTTTTTATTTGCCAGTGACCTACATGTCTGTTTTATCTCCCTTCTTATCCCCTCTTTCTAAGGGGTACCCCTCCTAAACAGACACACACACCCACACACACACACACACTAGTACCACTAACACTTCATGAATCACAGTTACATGTCTTTGGCCACTGGCTCAGCTCCATTTGGGTGCACGAGAAGGGTTCATAGCCAGGTGAGGGACTCTCTTTGAATTTCTTCCCTTATAGAAAATTGCACACTTGTAGACTGACTTGGGATAAAGGCACCGTTTCACTTGAAAACTCTCCCCCCCCTTTGGTTTCTATCTGTTCCGTTATCTCTTTTGGCTCTGCTGACACGACATCAAACACATGACCTGAGACCATGCCAGAGAAGATCCACTTCTGGTCTCGTTTAACTGGGTTGTCCTGTGTCTTCTGAACTTGTTAATCGGACATCTAGTTCCCTGCTTCACCTTCTGCCCCTGTGTTTGTCGAGCAACAAGACGTTGCCTCTGGAAAACCGTATAGTTCCTTGCTCCAAGCATCAATGAGAATTCACTTGAATTTGATGAGTAGGTTTATGTTGGTTACCAATGTAGTGAATTCGGGGGGGAGCAGCTCGGGAACCGCCACAGCCAGAACAAGAACCCAGATCTGCCGCACCACGGGCGACAACATTAACCAGTCGACTAAAGGGTCTGACCCATTAGACAAGGGCTAGCGGGTCTATTTGTGATCGTTACACTACCCCACTCCTTCGGGAAGCGCATCCCCGCGCTTCAGTATATCAGCTCCCTCACGCCCCTGGGCACATGCGCTTTCGATGGCCTCACGATCTCACCATCCCACTTCTGACACCAATGTAGCGAATTCAGGGGGCAGCTCGGGAACCGCCGCAGCCGGAACGCGAACCCAGGTCTCCCATACCATGGGCAACTACGTTAACCAGTCGACTAAGGGGTCCGACGCGTTAGCCAAGGGCTAGCGAGTCTAGTTATCTGTGGTCATTACACTACCCCCCTCCTTCGGGAAGCGTGTCCCGGGAGGCCAAAGAGAAGGTGTATGGATGTGGTGAGGGAGGACATGCAGGTGGCTGGTGTGACAGAGGAAGGTGCAGAGGACAGGAAGTGATGGAAAGGGATGATCTGCTGTGGCGACCCCTAACGGGAGCAGCCGAAAGTAGTAGTAGCAGCAGTAGTAGTAGTAGTAGTAGTCGTAGTTTATGTTGCTTACGCACTGCTGAAAGCTGCTATTATGTGAGTCAAAACTGTGCTCACTGAGCAGCCTAGTTACACTGTTGGTGACCAAATAATGACCATAACTGATGTAAACGTAATTATCATCCTAGTAAGTTTCAGAACACATCAGCCTCACAAATAGAAATAACTCAATGCTAACTGATGTTCATCAAACTGGACAGTGAGCAAATATAGACAGTGGATTTCAAGTGTTTGTGAGTTTAAGAGTTTCTGTCCTACATACAGAACTAAAATGTGCCATCTTCCAAGAAGGTCACAGACTGCCGCTCCATGAAAGAAATGGGTAATATCAACTCAGTGAGGGAATGCTCTGTTCTGCAACAGCTCTATGGTGTCAGCTTTGTGAAGGTTTATCTGCAGTGACACATTCTTCTTCTCTGTAATACTGCAGGCAACAACCTTGAAAACTACACTTAACCTGTTTAATAAAACAATAACACTATGACACTGTTCAGGATGACAACATCTAAAGACATGTTGATGAGGAGAGCAACGTTGGCTGCACTATGCTTTGTGACTCACCCAGAGGATCCCGTGCTCTTGCACACCCCGAGCAAGGGTCTCTTGTCTGCAAAACTGTCCATCTTCAGGGGACCTGGTAGGAAGAAGAGCATGGGGAAGAGACAGATGAAAATAACGTTCACACAACAAAGAAGGACATTCTTCAGAAGAGCATGTGAGGCCTGTTGTGTTGGCCGGCCACTTCACTTTTAAAAGGCAGCCCACGACCACGGCAGGAAGCGTGTTGATTACATTACAACTATTGCTCTGTAATCACATTATGGCTGCAGAACATTGTTGATGGATGGGGGGAGCTTTCTCCCCCTTCCTAAAATTAGGCCTTATTTAAAAAAAAAAAAGATGTCAGAGGATCAAATGAAATTAGGATGCCTGTGTTTGGGACCAGAGGGGAACTAGAAAAAAACATAACAACAAAAACATGAAGACATTTCAAATTCAAACCAGCTTTTCCCATTTAAAACTGTAAAGCGTTTCATACATGTGCAAAGACAAACTAGCCAAGGCTACATGAAATCAAAGAACAAACTCGGAAAAGGAAAGAAGACATTTTGAAAGATAAATGAAAGGGAATTTTCATCTCTCTTGGCATTTCATTTTTTTGCGTGGAATTACAGCGTGGTGAAAACCCAGCAGGAATATTCAAAAGAGGAGAAAGCATGTTGCACTAAGTGGACAAAGCCCATATTTTCCCTAATTGTCTCGTTCCTGGAGACATGCAGAGACGTTGGAGGGACGGGGCTCATATTGAAGAAGATGTTAGCCTTTGCAAGGCAGTAATTTGAGGCCTGACAGTAATCAGCTGGAGTTCCTGTGGTGTGGCATGAGAGCTAATACGCTGTCCCCACCAGCCCCGTAACACTCTTGACAGGGCCCTTTCTTCTGTGTTCATATTTCTGCCATCGGACATCATAATCAGTCACAATATCGACTACTCTAAAAGGATCTTACTTTCAACTTTCATTAAAATTACATTATGGGGGCGTCCGGGTGGCGTAGCGGTCTATTCCGTTGCTACCAACACGGGGATCGCCGGTTCAAATCCCTGTGTTACCTCCGGCTCAGTCAGGCATCCCTACAGACACAATTGGCTGTGTCTGCGGGTAGGAAGCCGGATATGGATATGTGTCCCGGTCGCTGCACTAGCGCCTCCTCTGGTCAGTCGGGGCGCCTGTTTAGGGGGGAGGGGGAACTGAGGGGGAATAGCGTGACCCTCCCATGCGCTACGTCCCCCCGGTGAAACTCCTCACCGTCAGGTGAAAAGAAGTGGCTGACAACTCCACGTGTATCCGAGGAGGCACATGGTAGTCTGCAGCACTCCCCGGGTCAGCAGAGGGGATGGAGCAGAGACCGGGACTGCACAGAAGAGTGGGGTAATTGGCCGGATACTACTAGGGAGAAAAAAACAGGGGGGAAAAAAAAATCCCCCAAAAAAAAGAAATCACATTTTGGAAAATAAACTGTTTTTGATTACTTGTAGACTGTAACCTACGTAGCATGAAGTGCTGCTGACTCCCATGCGGACACTCTTACAGAATGTTTAAATGTCTCTAGTGATGTATGGGTGCATGTTTACATAATTTAGAGCGTGGCTTGGAACAGTGTAAACAACATGCTCCTTACACTTCACAGAATTCCCAGAGCAGTTTCATTTACAGCAAAGTAGTACTTATCCACGAAAAACGTAGCTCTTCCCTGATAAAAATAGATACATGCCGACGTCCATTAAACACATACAGGGGACCACAAAGAGCTAGTGCATATGAGCGTTTCTCCTTAATACATATTCATCAGCGGACGAGGCATCTGGGTAACGGCCCCTTTTCCAAGTCAACGGAACTGCACGCAACAACGCAAGAGGTTGTAAACCGCAGGGAGGATGTGGATTAATAGATTTACTCCCTTTAGAAATCACTTTTTCCTCCGCTATTCTGGGAAGAGAAAACCTTGCCTTATTATAATCAACACCTATTTTCGGTTCTTTCCAGATCCGCCCACCCACGGGCCCCAATTGAAGACAATTGGCCTTTTAATGGCCCGCCACAGTGCTACACTGTTTGCACCCTGGCAGATTGCAATCAGTGTCTTCCCCTCAAGTAGAACAATTCATTTTTATTTTCCGCTGAGAGCGCTGCTCCCCTCATGTGTCGGGGGTATCTGCTGCTTCTTATTACTGTAGTTTGCTTTCATGTGTTTCCAGGGCCTCTGCCAATGCTGTCAGTGTGCATTGTTGAAATCTGCCAAAGGAGCGGAACATGGACGGAGAACAAAAAGCTGATTTTCTCACCAAAAAATGCCAAAAGCCAGAGGGGCTGTTCAGAGTGTTTCGCAGTACTGATTGATACCTGCAGTGACACCAAATTCAACCTTCATGCATGAAAAATAACTAATTGGTGGAACAAGAAATCCAATTACATCATGCTTTTGAGGAAGTGAAGGCCAGTGCTTATATCTGATGCTTGTGTTGATGTAATGTTGTCCCCCTGGTCTCTATGTATGCCGCTGTGCCGTATGTATAGTATGTGTGCATGCATTTACTGTATGAGGCTCTGTACACAAGGTGAATACAAATACCCTCTACTAGGACAACAAAGAATTTATCTATCGATCCAACTATGTTTGAGAAAGACAAAAAAGACACAACAGCTGGAGGGCGGCGTTTACCCACAAGCCATGATACTGCTGAACTCAGAATCCGGACCACTGAGCATGCATGCATGCACACACACACCTCTCTCTCCCTCTCTCTCTCCATGTATATGTACATATACACATTTATGCCAAACCATATTTCCCTCAGCCGCTGTCCCATTCTTCTGCTGGTTTATATGTTCTCACCTATATAGTTTTATTTCTATGTTCATTGTTACTTTATTGCTAACCCCTGTAAATACAGTTAAATTTTACGTTCAGATTTTACATTTTGGTTTAACTTTAAATGTGATATGATCAGCTTTGTTTGAGGTTAGCCAGATGCCTGAGCACCTCACTGCCAGCAATGCCTGCCACTGCAGTATTGTTGTGCATCTGATAAATAAACCTGAAACCTTGAAACATGACAGACAATGACAGACAGGAAGGAGAATATGTTTAGTGTACATGTTAGTATTCATCCAGTTCACTTTCTGCAAAGAAAATTAAGCAGCTGGGTGTCCAGGGAGAGTGGCGGTTTATTCCATTGCCTACCAACAACAGGGATCGCCGGTTCAAATCCCCGTGTTGCGTCCCTACAGACACAATTGGCTGTGTCTGCGGGTGGGAAGCCGGATGTGGGTATGTGTCCTGGTCACTGCACTAGCACCTCCCTCTGGTTGGTCGGGGCGCCTGTTTGGGGGAACTGGGGGGAATAGTGTGATCCTCCCACATGCTACGTCCCCCTGGTGAAACTCCTCACTGTCAGGTGAAAAGAAGGGGCTGACGACTCCACATGTATAGGAGGAGACGTGGTAGTCTGCAGCCCTCCCCAGATTGGCAGAGGGGGTGGAGCAACAGCTGGGACGGCTTGGAAGAGTAGGGTAATTGGCCAAATACAATTGGGGAGAACAAGGGGGAAAAAAATCCACAAAAAAAAGAAGCAGCTGAGGCACAATATTTACATTAAAAAAATTGCTATGTTAAACACTCAGGACCAACATTTGAACACCATTACGAACTGTGTATCACATATTCCTTGGGATTTCTTTTACAGATCTTCCAGCTGTAACTTTAATGAGGCACCATCACATTGTAATCATTAATCATGTAACTAAGACCTTATAGCCAATCATGTAACCAAGTACTTCTAACCCATTATGTAACCAAGACCTTCTAACCGACCTTGGGTTGATTGACTACTTGCACTCAGGGTGAGAGCTCCCAACTATATATATATATATATATATATATATATATATATATATATATATATACAGACGGGTGAAACATCAAAGAAAAACCCAACATAGTGTCTTAGTACGGTGTTGGGCCATCATGGGCCTCCAGAACAGCTTCAGTGCTCCTTGTCATGGATTCTACAAGTCTGAACTCTACTTGGAGGAAGGGACACCATTCTTCCAAAAAGTATTGCCTCATTTGGTGTTTTGATGATGATGGTGGTGGAGAGCCCTGTCTAACACACTGGTCCAAAATCTCCCATAGGTGTTCAATTGGGTTGAGATCTGGTGACTGTGAGAGTCATAGCATATGATTTACATAATTTTCATACTCATCAAACCATTCAGTGATCCCTCATGCCCTGTGGATGGAGGCATTGTGATCCTGGAAGATACCGTGAGACCACTACCATCAGCAAAGAAATGCTTCATCATAGGATATCACTCAATAACTTTGTATTGATTTACAGTGACCCCCAAACCATGTCAGGAAAATGCAACTCTCAGCATAAGAGAGCCCCTCACTGTAGGGGTCAAGCATTCAGATTTTTACTTTAATTTGTTACCTGTCTGTATCTACCTCCTGTCTTTTCATGGCACTGACGAAAAGACAGGAGACAGAGCTGGAGGTGGCACAATTGAAGATGCTAAAATTTTCATTAAACGTGATGAAGAAGGACAGTATTAGTAAGGAGTATATTAGAGGGACAGCTCAGGTTGGACGGTTTGGAGACAAAGCAAGAGAGGCAAGATTGAGATGGCTTGGACATGTGTGGAAGAGAGATGCTGAGTATATTGGGAGAAGAATGCTGAATATGGAGCCGCCGAGGAAGAGGAAAAGAGGAGACCAAAGAGGAGGTTTATGGCTGTAATGAGGGAGGACATGCAGGTGGCTGGTGTGACAGAGGAAAATGCAGAGGACAGGAAGAGATGGAAATGGATGATGTGCTGTGGCGACCCCTAACAGGAGCAGCCAAGGTAGTAGCAGTAGTAGTAGTAGTAGTAGTAGTAGTAGTTGATTTAACTCACAGAAAATTTGGTATCCCCCATCTTTTCTACATGCAATGTTTAAGAACATATCTTAGACAGGGCTATCCACTGCTTCCGCTCCTCAGACAGATTTAAGGTAATTACATTTAAAAAAAGACACAAAACAAAAAACAAAAAAAAATTTAGCAGCCTTTTTCTCTCCTCCCTCTTAAGCAGGGCAGACACTGTATTAGTTGAGCAGCTTCACCGACTTATTATAGAGTCGGGCTGTGACGCCCGATTAATTGTCTCAACAATCAGCGACCTGGCCATCAGACGATCAGATGGATTTCTGACAAATGAGACATAATGGTTGGATGCCTTGCAGTTTAGTGATATCACGACCCAATTTCCAACAATTCATCGTGCAGCTATCTGAGTGCACCCGTGCGAGCCAACAACAACAACATGACGTAGATGAGAGGGTGTGTACACAGTGCCTTGCAAAAGTATTCAACCCCCTTGACAGTCATCACTAATTTCTGGATTATAAAAGATACTCATTCCTAAACAATATTATTCTTGTGATCCCAAAGCCAAAATAAGTTATGTTTCGCTGACTTTTTATTGATAAATTAAAAATTAAAATAGAGCGCTTGCATAAGTATTCAACCCCTTGTGCTCTGAAAGCTCCAAGTTTACACAAATGACAAATTATTCCTAATACAAACTCAGGTAAACACAATTGGTCATAATAAGTGTGCACCTGTAAGATGTTAAAGTAACGATCTCGTTTACCTGGGCATGAACTCCATCAGAAAATGAAGACAAAGGAGCAGAATCCTAAAGTAAGAGACAAAGTGATTAAAATACGGAAGGCAGGAAAGGGATACAAAAGAATATCCAAGTGTTTGGATGTCCCACGGAACACTGTTGGATCCATTGTCAGAAAGTGGAAGCTGGATCACACCACCCAGGCACTTTGTAGGACAGGCCGTCCCTCAAAGCTAAGTTTCTGAGCAAGACGTGGGCTGGTGAGGAACGCCACAGATGATCCTGCAATCACTTTGAAGGAGCTCCAGAGGTCAGTGGCTGAAACTGGAGTAAATGTGCATGAGTCAACCATATCACAGGCTCTCCATAAATCTGGACTATATGGGAGGGTGGCAAGAAAGAAGCAGTTGTTCAAAACAATGCATATAAAAGCACGCTTGGAGTTTGCTACCAAGCATGAGAGAGACCTAGTTAGGATGTGGGTAAAGGTTTTGTGGTCAGATGAGATGAAAGTTGAGATTTTTGGCCAAAACTCAAAGCGCTATGTGTGGCGCAAATCTAACACTGCTCATGTCCTAAAAAACACCCCCCTACAGTGAAGCATGGCGGTAGCAGCATAATGCTATGGGGTTGCTTTTCATCTGCAGGCACTGGGAACCTTGTTGAAATTGAGGGAAGAATGGATGGAGCTAAATACAGGGATATATTGGAAGAAAACCTGTTGCAGTCTCCCATAAAACTGAAGCTTGAGAGAAGGTTCATCTTCTAGCAGGACAATGATCCTAAGCACAAGGCTAAAGCAACAATGGCATGGCTCAGCAACAAAAAGGTGAACATTTTGGAGTGGCCAAGTCAAAGTCCAGACCTCAACCCCATTGAAAATCTGTAGCAGACTGAAAATTGCAGTCCAGAGGCGCCATTCCACCAACCTGCAAGACCTGTATAAATTCTGCCAAGAAGAATAGGCAAAAATCACTCCAGAAGAATGTGCAAAGCTTGTACATACTTATCTCAAGAGAATCATGGCTGTTATTGCAGCAAAAAGGTACTCTACAAAGTATTGATATGTGGGAGTTGAATACTTATGCAAGCACTATATTTTAATTTTTAATTTATTTACAAAAAGTCAGCAAAACATAACTTATTTTGGCTTTGAGAACACGCTGTTAGAGCTTATGGGTTCACAAAAATAATATTGTTCAGGAACAGATGTGTGAGTGTCTTATAATCCAGAAATTAGTGATAACTGTCAAGGTGGTTGAATACTTTTGCAAGGCACCGTAAGTGGACTGAATGGAGACCAGATGGATCGAGCTGTGGCACCAGTAGTCTATTATATTAACCTAAATAGTGTTTTTGCCATGGTGTTCAAACCGATTTTTGACTGACACCAGCACCTTTCTCCTGGCCTTCTTCGCAAACATATCTTAAAATGTAAAATCAAACAAATATAAAACAAACTGCATTTTGGAGGATGTTATATTTTTCGAATAAAACTTTATTGGAAGTGTCAATCAACAAAAGTGGTGGACATTCTAATAATAGTAACAATAATAATGACAATAGCACTTTTAACAAAGTGACAAAGTGTTTCACAAAAGAAATAAAACCGGACATCGCAAAAATGAGAACAAGACCAAAGGGCATGAGCAAAGAGGAGGTAAAAACAATAAATGAATAAAACCAAATAAATAGGAATAAAAAAAATAAATAAAAAAAAAACGCCATTAGGGATGTACAGGCCAGTGCATTCTTAGTGATGGTTCCAAGCCTGGATAAATGGGGAGTGTTGCATCAGGAAGGGCATCAGGCGTTAAACCTTTGCCAAATCAAATATTCTGATCATAAATCAGATTTCCAGACCGGGTCAGTTGAGGCTCAGGTTACCAACAACCACCACCAGTACTGTTGGCCAGCTGGGTGCTGGTGGAAACTATGCAATTGTTGGGCGAAGGAGAAAGAGAGGCATTTCCAGAGGCAGCAGGAGAGGAGGAAGAGTAAGAGTGTGGTGAGAGTCAGAACTTGGAATGTTGGCACTATGACTGGTAAAGGGAGAGAGCTGGCTGATGTTATGGAGAGAAGAAAGGTAGATATATTGCGTGCGCAACAGACCAGGTAGAGGGGGAGTAAGGCCAAGAGTGAAGGGGGTGGGTTCAAATTCTTAACCATGGTGTGGATGGGAGGAAAAATTGGGTAGGAATAATCCTGAAGGAAGAGTATGTCAAGAGTGTGTTGGACGTAAAGAGAGTTTCGGACAGAGTGATGAGTATGAAGCTGGAAATCGAAGGTGTGATGATGAATGTTGTCAGTGCATATGCCCCACAAGTTGGGTGACACATGGAAGAGAAGGAAGAATTCTGGAGTGAGTTGGATGATGTGGTGGAGAGTGTACCCAAGGAGGACAGAGTGGTGACTGGCGCGGACTTCAATGGGCGTGTTGGTGAAGGGAACAGAGGTGATGAGAAGGTGATGGGTACTTATGGTGTCAAGGAGAGGAATGTAGAAGGACAGATGGTGCTGGATTTTGCAAAAACAATGGGAAGGTGAAAGGTGTGGTGAATATGTACTTCAAGAGGGAGGAATACAGGGTGCCATATAAGAGTGGAGGAAGGTGCACATATGTGGACTATATCTAATGCAGGAGGTGCGATCTGAAAGGGATTGGAGACTGCACGGCGGTGACAGAGGGGGAATGTAGCTAGGCAGCATCGGATGGTGGTCTGTAGGATGACTTTGGAGACCAAGAAGAGAAAGCGAGTGAAGGCAGATCAAAGGATTCAAATGGTGGAAGTTGAAGAAGGAAGACTGTTGTGTGGAGTTCAGGGAGGAATTAAGACAGGCACTGGGTGGTAAGTGAAGAGTTGCTGGATGGCTGGGCAACTACTGCAGATATGTAGTGAGGGAGACAGCTAGGTAGGAAGTTGATGTGTCATATGAACAGAGGAAGGACGACAAGAAGACTTTGTGGTGGAAGGAGGAAGTACAGGAAAGTATACACAGGAAGATGTTGGTAAAGATGAGGTTGAATGGCCAGAGAGATGAAGAAAGTAGACAGGAGTACAAGGAGATGCAGCGTAAAGCAAATTAAGGGGGCAAGAAAAGGTGTATTGTGAGTTGTATAAGAGGTTGGACCCTAAGGAAAGAGAAATGGACTTGTACTGACTGATTGGCTAGACAGACAGAGCAAGCAGGAAAGGATGTACATACAGCAGGTTAGGGTGATGAAAAAATTGAGATGGAAATGTGCTGACAAGCGAAGAGAGTGGGTTGAGAAGGTGGAAGGAGTACTCTGAGAGGCTGATGAGAGAGAGAGAGAGAGAGAGAGAGAGAGAGAGAGAGAGAGAGAGAGAGAGAGAGAGAGAGAGAGAGAGAGAGAGAGAGAGAGTAGGTTGGATGATGTGGGGATAGTGAATCAGGAAGTGCAGTGGATTATCAAGGAGGAAGTGAAGGTAGCTATGAAGAGGACGGAGAGTGGAAAGGCAGTTGGTCCAGATGACATATCTGTGGAGGCATTGAGATGTTTAGGAGAGATGGCAGTCAAGTTTTTAATTGGATTGTTTAACACAAGCTTGGAAAGTGAGAGGATGCCTGAGAAGTGGAAAAGAAGTTTACTGGCACCAATTTTCTTTTTTTTTCTCCCCCCTTTTTTCCCCAGTTGTATCCAGCCAATTACCCCACTCTTTTGAGCCATCCCGGTCGCTGCTTGACCCCCTCTGCCGATCCGGGGAGGGCTGCTGACTACAACATGCGTCCTCCCATACATGTGGAGTCGCCAGCCGCTTCTTTTCACCTGACAGTGAGGCGTTTCACCAGGGGGACATAGCACGTGGGAGGACCACACTATTCCCCCGTTTCCCCTCCTCCCCGAACAGACGCCCCAACTGACCAGAGGAGGCGCTACTGCAGCAACCAGGACACGTACCCACGTCCGGCTTCCCACCCGCAGACACGGCCAATTGCGTCTGTAGAGATGCCTTACCAAGCCGGAGGTAACACAAGGATTCAAACCAGAGATTCCCGTGTTGGTAGGCAACAGAATAGACCACTACACTACCCGGACGCCCCTGGTACCCATTTTCAAGAATATGGGTGATGTGCAGAGCTGTAGCAACTACAGAAGTAAAAAGTTGATCAGCCACAACACGAAGATATGAGAAAGCGTAGTGGAAGCTGGGTTAAGAGGAGAGATGATGATTAACAAGCAACAGTATGGTTTCATGCCACGAAAGAGCACTACAGATGCAATGTTTGCTTTGAGAATGTTGATAGAGAAGGCCAGAAGGAGTTACATTGTATCTTTGTAGATTTAGAAAAAGCATCTGACAGGATGCCAAGAAAGGAGGCATGGTATTATCCAAAGGAGTTGAATCAAGTGCAACTGGATAATGGTTAAGAATCCTTTGGATATCCATGAATCCTTTGGATATCCTTTGGATATCCATGACCTGGATGAATGAGAACATTCACAGACATGAGGCATGGTATTATTGTATGAGGTAGTCGAGAGTGGCAGAGAAGTATGCAAGATTGGTTCAGGATATGTAGTATTTCAGTGTGACAGTAGTGAGGTGTGCAGTAGGAGTGAAAGATGGGTCCAAGGTGGAGCTGGAATTACATCAAGGATTGACTCTAAACCCTTCTTTGTTTGCAATGGTGATAGACAAGTTGATGGAGGAGATCAGACAGGAGTCTTTGTCGACTATGACGTTTGTGCATGACTTTGCGATCTCTAGTGAGAGTAGGGAGCAGGTTGAGGAGAGCCTGGAGAGTTGGAGGTATGCAATGGAGAGCAGAGGAATGAAAGTCAGTAGGAGCAAGACAGAATCCTCATTCCGACTCATTTCGGTGAGGATTGCCTTAATTTTGTACGTGAGTACAAGCAAACAGTGCACAAGATGGTAGACCACAAGAACCATCAGAGATTAATCCTTAGGTGCAGATAGAGCAGGATTACGCCTAAGAGCATGCAAGTGGAATCTTCGGTCAAGGGCCTATGAGCTAGCAAGATCCTCCAGAAGGCAGAGCCAGCTGTTGAATGAACAGCTGAAAAAAACAGATTTTACCATTGACGCTTTGAAAGCAGAGGAGCAGATCCAACAGAGATTTATGTCGTGCCTAGATGAGACTACTTTCCAACATGTGATTGAGTTCATGGAGAAGGCTCGTCTAGCACAACATAAAAAGTCGAAAACCAGGCAGTAAAAGAAGTTTGACCTACTTGCTGCACACCAGAGACATTAGCAGACAATGGACAGTGCCCTAAATGGCAGGCCTAGAGATGGAAACCACACACGTGCCTGAAATGTGAACAAGTGGGTGAACAATCTGTCTGATAGACAACTCACTCAAGAAGAGAAAAACATCCTTGCTTAGGAGTTGAATTTTGCTGTCATGCTAAGGCAAGTCCTGCTAGTAGAACTGATCACAGCCACAGAATCAGCGATCTGTATCAACAACACCATTATGGACCCAGAAGCAGAGCAACTGTGGACAAAAGTTTCAGCCAGTCTCAGCAATGTGAAGCCGCCACCGTCAATCATCAGTAGAGATGAGAGGAATGCACTCATAACTCTCAGTACGGAAAATAATATCATCATCCTTTCGGCGGACAAAGGTAGTTGCAACATTTTATTAAACATTTTATTAAATCATGAGAAAGGTGTATGACATTACCTGGTGACATAAATACTTAATGAGCCCCTGAAATGAGGTCCAGGTAGTAGTTACAAGAAAAAGGTGATAGATTGTCTGAAGCTGTTAGAACACGCAATTGACAGAACTTTGTACCATAGATTATAACCAAGGAAAGCTACACCTAGTCTGTATGGTATACCCAGGGGAAGCTACACCTAGTCAGTATCGTTTGCCTAAGATACATAAACAGGATGTGCCATTACGGCCTATTTTTAAGTATGGTTAACTCAGTGACCTATAACATCTCTATGCTTCTGGCCTGTATTCTTAACCAATTGGCCCCTATACCAATAGGACCACCCTTCACACTGACCAAGTGTGTCTGCTCCTGAAGCTGTGTCTTCAGTCCACGTACTTCACATACACGGGGCAGTACTAAAGGCAGAATCATGGGTCCGCTCTGGGTTCCCGTTTCACCTATAGTGGCCAACTTGTATATGGAGGAAGTGGAAAAGAGGGCTCTGATGTCCTATCCAGGGACACCACCTAACCATTGGTTCAGATTTGTGGATGACATCAGTGTTAAAATTAAATCTCAGGACGTACCGCATTTCACCGACCACATTAACTCTGTGAACCACCACATCAAGTTCACCAGGGAGGATGTGAAAAATGGCAGGTTAGCCTTCTTAGACTGTGAAATTGCAGTTGGTGATGGGGGACATTTGATTGTTGATGTTTCACCATAAGCCAACACATACTGATCAGTACTTAAGGTTTGACTCTCAGCACAAAGTAGGAGTCATCAGGATGTTGCACCACCAAGCAGACAACGTCCCCACCAACACAGCATCCAGGGGAGGGGAAAAATCCCACATTAAACAGGCCCTGGGTAAGTGTGGTCTTAATAACTGAGTGTTTGTCAAAGCCAAGAAGACACCAAAACAGTTCACCAGCCGATCAAAGAGAGGAGAAAGACAACCGCCGTCTAAGCATAAACCAGTGATGATTCCATATATGGGGGGAGTGTCAGAACAGTTGAGATGCATATTTTCCAAACATCATGTCTTGGTTGCTTTCAAACCCCAAGGTCCACCCCAAGTATCGGGTCTCCCAGCACAAACAGAGCAATAAAGTGTATGCTGTTAAGTGCGGGGAGGATTGCCATGAAGTATACAACGGGGAAACAAAACAGACTCTGGTGAAGAGGATTGCACAACGCAGAAGAGCTACCTCGTCAGACCAGGACTCCACAGTCTACACCCATCTAAAGACCAGTGGCCACTCTTTCACAAGGATGTTTTGAGAGGAATGTTGGTTTGAAAGGGAAGTCAAAGAGGCCATCTATTGCCCCTTTTCCACTACATGGTAACGGCTCAACTCGACTCTACTCGCAGAATGTCATTTTCCATTACCGTAACAATACTGCCTCAGTGTAGCTGGTCGGCATTGATTTTGGTACCTGCTCCAGTTATTTTGGAACCTCGACTAACGTGACACCAGAAAAGTGGTAACGGTTACAAAAATGCCGGTACTTTCCAATAATGGAAAATGAAAAAGTCGAGTTGAGCTGGTACCATGTAGTGGAAAAGGGCCCTATGTGAAAAGGGAACAACCATCTGTGAACCGGGGGGGGGGGGCTAAGAGTACATGTGTCACTATCTTACAATGCTGTGATTGCAACTATTACCCAATCCTCTGTGAATAGTACACGTAACCATTGCAACTCTAGGGGTGTGTCTGCTTTGAGTGACAGGTGGGTCAGGTCCCTTCCAGACCTGGGGCCTCATGTATCAATCGTTGCTATGGGCAAATTTGTGCATACACACCCATGGGATTTTTTAGCCCCTTAGGTTTGTCTCAGAGACCAGTGTAGAACCTGGGTAACCCCTAAATTTAGACACTGATTTGCTAACAGTTATGTCTTTACAGGCCTGGGTGATTGCTTGTTGCAAGAGATGTTAGGAGGAAGGAATTACAAATAACCATCATGCTTGGCTGTTGACTGTCAGGCAAACTTGAGGGCTAAAAAATTCCATGGGTGTGTACGCACAAATTTGCCCATAGTAACGATTGATACACGAGGCCCTTGGTTGCAATGTGTATCCATGGCAGTTTTCATTTAAATAGCCACAAACTTTTTGTGTGTGTGTGTTGTCTGGTTGATAATATATCCATGTAAAAAATGCTTTTTTCCAGCAACTCTCTTACGCTAATATTGTTCATGTGAAGCAGCCATTGAGTTGGTCTTGTTGTCTTAGCAAGCGATAAATTTGGAATAAGCTGCAGTCAACCAGGAAATGCCAATGCGAGACTTGTGAAACTTGTATCGTAGTTGATAATATATCGATGTAAAAAAATATTTTTTCAGTGAATCTCTTAGTTACACTATTATTGCTCATGTGATGTAGCCATTTTGAGTTGGTCTTTTTGTCTTAGCGTGCGATACATTTGGATTATAACTTTGCATGGCAGGACCAGGTGCAGCCAGGTTGCCGGTATAGATGGGCTTGCATAGTGTCCACGGATTCAGTCAGTTCTACCCCTCACTCCTTCCCAGCTCCACCCTCTCATACAAATATGGTCACATCCGCTAGATGGGGTACAACCACGGACAGAAGTGGCGCAAAATCTTGCCGGGTGTATTTCGTCGCTATGGCGATAGCTAGCCTAGCTAACCTCCTGAGCTACTGTGAGTTTGGACTTTGGTTTTTAAAGCAAGATGAATGATGAGTCGGATGAATTAGTTTTATTTAAAATAACTACAAATTAAATCCATTTTCAGGTTCAATTTAAATCCATTTCAGGTCCATCCATTTTTTTAAAAAATTGATGATAACTAATTTTTTTGGATTAGTTTTGTGTCGCTAATGGTAGCTACTGTTTTATATAGACTTAGCTGGCTTGCTAGCATTGGGAAGCAGTATCTATGCACAAGCAACAGTGTTATTTTATTTAAAATACACAATTACCAGTTTTTATTAAGTTGTAGTTATTTTAAGTAAAACTAATTCATCCAACTCATCATTAATCTGGCTTTAAAAACCAAAGTCCAAACTTGCGGTAGCTCAGGAGGTTAGCAAGGCTAGCTATCGCCATAGCAACGAAATACGCCCGGCGAGATTTTGCGTCACTTCCGTCTGTGGCTGTACCCCATCTAGCCACAACCCTTCAAAATGGTAGTCCATAAACCAATGGGTGACGTCACGGTGTCTATGACCATGTGTACTATTCACAGAGGATTGGGGAATAGTACAGTACAGTACAATACAACAGCATTGTATTGTAAGAGGGCAACAGATGTACTCCAAATTGTATATCGAGGCAACCAAACAGACTCTGGCAAAGAAGATGGCACAACATAGAAGCGCTACCTTGTCAGGCCAGGACTCCGCAGTCTACACCCATCTACAGACCAGTGGCCACTCTTTCAAGGATGATGATGTGCACATCCTTGATAGTAAAGAACGCTAGTTTGAATAGGGAGTCAAAGAGGCCATATATGTGAAAAGGGAACAACCATCCTTGAACTGGGGGGAGGGGCGTCTAAGAGTACATCTGTCACCATCTTACAATGCTGTGATTGCAACTATTCCCCAATCCTCTATGAATAGTACACATGGCCATTGTAATGCTAATTAATCTACTACTACTTTCGGCTGCTACTGTTAGGGGTCGCCACAGCATATCATCCGTTTCGATTTCTTCCTGTCTTCTGCATCTTCCTCTGCCACACCAGCCAGCTGCATGTCCTCCCTCAACACATCCATAAACCTCCTCTTTGGCCTTCCTCTTTTCCTCTTTCCTGGCAGCTCCATTTTCAGCATCCTTCTCCCAATATACCCAGCATCTCTCCTCCACACATGTCCAAGCCATTTCAATCTTGTCTCTCTTGCTTTGTCTCCAAACCGTCCAACTTGAGCGGTCCCTCAAATATACTCGTTCCTAATCCTGTTCTCTTTCATCACTCCCAGGAAAAATCTTAGCATCTTCAACTCTGCCACCTCCAGCTCCGCCTCCTGTCTTTTCATCAGTGCCACTGTCTCCAAACCATATAACATAGCTGGTCTCACAACCATCTTGTAAACCTTCCCTTTAACTCTTGCTGGTATCCTTCTGTCGCAAATCACTCCTGACACTCTTCTCCACCCACTCCACCCTGCCTGCACTCTCTTCTTCACCTCTCTACTGCACTCCCCGTTACTTTGGACAGTTGATCCCAAGTATTTAAACTCATATGCCTTCGTCAACTCCACTCCTTGCATCCTGACCCTTCCACAGTCCTCCCTCTCATTCACGCATAGGCATTCCGTCTTGCTCCTACTGACTTTAATTCCTCTTCTCTCAAGTGCATACCTCCACCTCTCCAAGCTCTCCTCCACCTGCGACCTTCTCTTGCTACAGATCACAATGTCATCCGCGAATATCATTGTCCATGGAGACTCCTGCCTGATCTTGTCTGTCAACCTGTCCATCACCATTGCAAACAAGAATGGGCTCAGAGCCTATCCTTGATGTAATCCCACCTCCACCTTGAACCCATCTGTCATTCCAACCGCACACCTCACCATTGTCACACTTCCCTCATACATATCCTGCACCTGTAATGTATCCTGTAATGCTAATTAATGGCCATGGTAATTTGCATATGAAACAGATCGTTGGTTTTGGTTGCTATGCAATTGTGTTGTTTATAAGGTTGGAGATACCTGCAGTTAGCTGAGACTGACAAAGTCACTTATATGAGTGACAAACCATTTCTCCCTCTAAATGTTCATTCCAGATGAACTGACTCAACTTTCAAGGATTTCCTTACATGGATTATTGAGCATGCATCAAGAATCCAGGGATACATATATTTATTGAGGAAAATCTGCTTCCCTCAATGAAGTTCACTTTTTGGCATGACAAATGCATCAAATCCATGTTAAACAATATCATTCATCATCAGCCGCTTCCCCGGGTTGGGTCACAGTGGCAGCAAGCTAAGTAGGGCACTCCAGACGTCCCTCTCCCTAGCAATGCCCCCCAGCTCCTCCTGGGGGATCCCAAGGCATTCCCAGTCCAGATAGGACATTTAGGTCCTCCAGCGAGTTCTGGGTCTACCCCGGGGTCTTCTCCCAGTTGGACATGACCAGAAAACCTCCAAAGGAAGGTGCCCAGGATATCCTGATGACAAAATAAAACCTTGTGACTAAATTGTGAATGAGACATCTTCAACTAAAACTAGAGGATGACTGGAGTCAGATGAGACTGACGAAGTCATTTAAACATTTGTCCCATTAAACGCTGGGTCCACATGAACTGATTAAACTTTCTGGGGTTTTCCAGGATTAATTTCCACTCTCTATTTAAAAGTGTGCTAGGCTTCTGTGCTCGATAAACATCCTCGCAACAGCACTTGTCCACCTCCATTCTTCACAGGATACATGATGTCCTTTGGATCATGTGCAGACTATGCATATATCCAGACATTGCAACTTTGCCTTTAGACCAAAATCTTATATTTTAGTTTCATAAGACAATTGTATGTTTTCTCTCCATTGTTTTTCTTTTTATTATTATTGACTTTTGAGTACAGGTTTTCTTTTAGCCACTCTACTGTAAAGGCCAAAATAGATCATTATGCGGCAACCGGGCACCACCCCCAAGTTCTGCAGCCAGGGCCTTGGTCAAGGGTAATGGCAGGAATATCTACACAAACACCACATGTCTTTGGATGAAAGAGGATACTGTACCATGTGGAGGAAACCCACACAAAACAGGGAGAAAATGCAAACCCCTTGCAGGGTCAATCTGGACTGGGACTCAAACATGGAATCACTTTCCTACAAGGCAAGAGTGCTCACCACTGCCCCATCGCACTGCCCAGGGCTTGAGATATTGTGACGGGCTTGAGCTGTCATGGTACATGTACAAAATTATTAGTCTGATATAAAAGGTCTGCAGTATCTTCAAGTTACCATCAGCCTCTTGGTGGTCTTTCTGATCAGTCTCCTCCTTTCTCAGTCCGCCAGTTTTGGGAGACAGTCTGATGAAGGTAAACTGTTGGTGGTGCCAAATTTCCCATTGACTTATCAAAGGTAGTGTTGCCTTTGTTCAAATAGATATATAACACATTTGATATCTAATTATACCCCTATATTGACTTGTGTCAGTCTATACTTTAGTTCATGGTGGTTTTTGAAAACTTGTTGTTCATGTTATTTTCTTTGAACTGCACTATCTAGCACAGAAAGACTACAAAATCAGCTGATTCTACTGCGACTTACATATTGACAATTTTCCTGTGTTCAATTGCAGTGAACAAAGGTGGAGGCCAGTTACCATAGATTTAGAAGGTATGCACCTTTATCTGAGCTAGTTTAAAATTGCTAAAGAAAGGGAAGTGTATACTTATACAGTTCAGTACAATTTCGATTTTACTTCACAATCTTTTTTTTTTCAGATTGGAGACCCCAGTGAGTCATTGTGTAGGAACATAATCTAGGAACTAGATTTTCATACAAATATATTTATTTATACACTACAGTGACTTCTGAAGTCGCTTTTGTGAGAGAATTTTACCTCCACATCTAAAAAAAGCCAAACCAGAAGTAATGTAACATGTGGGGTGAGCGATCAACTTGAACAATAAGATATTAATGGATCTCAACGCTAGTTTTGATGCTGAAGAGGTTGTAAATGTTTATTCGGACACAGAAGATGGACCACAGCCTTATAATTATGAGCCTGCTAGGCATCCAAGAGACCAGGAACAGACCAGGTTTAGAAGGAATAACGGTCAGAGGAGAGAAATTACATTGTGGTGTGAGGAGAACCAGTGGAGAACTGGGCATGTGTCTTGGTGAGTGACCGGCATTGGCTTATAAGATAGATACATGTATATCTCTATGGACATCAGCTAACAATGTCTAACACTATAAACCAAAAAAACTAATATCCCGGCACACACCAAGATACTAGGTTTGACAGTTTTATTAATGTATTACATTAAAATGAAAGGGGCGAACTACGCAAAACATGAAGCAACATTAAAAAAGTGTGTTTAGCTGCTTTTGTTTTAATATCCATAAATCCATCCATCCATTATCCAAACCACCTTTCCTGCTATTACGGTTGTGGGGATGCTGGAGCAGTCACTGGGCGACAGGCAGGGAGACACCCTGGACAGGCCACCAGGCATCCATTAAAAATAAGTGTCAATCGTACTATCCTGGTGTGCACTAGAATACCTAAATCTTTTCTGGTTTACTGTGGTTGCCGTCACGTCCACATAAGCAAATAGGCAATTGCCTAGGGTGGCACCTTGACAAGGGCAGCAAAATGTGGGCCAACTGTTTCTACTGACACAAATTTCTATTGTATTTGAGAAGAAAAAAAAATGCAATGTGAGGAATTGGATAAGGAAATACTGCAGCATGTCTCAATGACCAAACCAGGTTATGGAGTTATGAGTCGCAAAATTCCCACATATGGCATCATGCATACTTTAATATTATTGACACTTTGAGCACACTAACATCACACTAGGCTATTTGTGGTATGTGTATGACATATTGGCGTTTGTGTGTTGTTGCTGGTTTTTGCTTTATGTGTATGGCTATTGGCTTTTGAGTGTTGTTGCTGGTATGGTACATTGCAAATGGAGGGGTGGCATAATTGTTTTTGCCTAGAGTAGCAAAAGTGTATGCGCCGGTCAGGAGAGAAGCACTGCTGTGCATAGGATCAACATGGAAGGTCAACAAGTCCGAATTAGTAGACAACACCCTTAAAAACCAAATGTTAATTTACCAGAAGGCAGTTAAGGATACGAGATCAGCATACTTCTCTGAGCTGACATCAAGAAATAACTACAACCTTAAAGTTCTCTTTACAGCAATTGATTGTTACTAATCGTCGCTCCACTTCTTTTTTTGAACCTGATGTTGAGTTGTCCAAAAAAATTCCTCACTCATTTTGTAGATAAGGCGGAGAATATCAAGTCCCAAATCCAATCACGCCCTTGCATTCGTTCCATTCCCCATTATAATTCTGCCTCTTTTACCCAGTTCCAACCAATTACAATTTCAGTTTAGAGAGTACAGTCTCCCATATGAAGTCCTCCTCCTGCATCTTAGACATCATCCCCACTAAGCTGCTCAAAGAGGTATTTTCAACTGTTAACCCTGTTATTCTGCAAATTCTTAATAACTGTCTAGCCTCTGGTTCTTTTCCAGATAGTTTTATAAGCATGTCATTGTTCATCCATTGCTGTAGAAACCTAATTTAGATCCCCTGTACTTAAGTACAGATCAATCTCCAAATTGTCTTTTGTTTCCCCCTAAGGTTCTGGAAAGAGTAATTTCATCTCAATTGATTTCTTTTATTAACTCTAATAGTGTTTTTAACAGTTTCCAGTCTGGTTTTAGAGCAGTTCATAGTACTGAGACAGCTCTAGTTAAGGTCACTAATGACCTACTTCTGACTGCAGAGAGCAATGCCTGCTCGATTTTAGTTCTTTTAGACTTAAGTGCTGCCTTTGACAAAGTTAATCACAGCATTCTCTTACATCGCTTAAAGACTTGGATTGGCATCAAGGGCTCAGCTCTTAATTTATTACGCTCTTACCTCACCAATAGAATTTTTTTTCTGCTGTTTTGGGTAACTTTACTTCCTCGATTGCTCAGTTGAATTGTGGTGTCCATCAAGGTTCAGTTCTTGGCCCCCTTCTGTTGTTTATATACACAGTCCCTTGGCCAGGTCATTCAAAATCATTATGTATTTTAACATTTTTATGCTGACGACACTCAGATATGCCACTAAAACCCACAGATCCTAGCACCCTGGCAAATCTCACACCTTGCCTCTGACATTAAATCTTGGATGTCCAACATCTTTCTTAATTTAAATTTTTTTTTCCTTTTTTCTCCCCAATTGCACTTGGCCAATTACCCACTCTCTCAGCTGTCCCAGTCATTGCTCCACCCCCTCTGCTGCTCCAGGGAGGGCTGCAGACTACCACATGCCTCCTCCGATACATGCGGAGTAGCCAGCTGCTTTTCACCTGACAGTGAGGAGTTTCACCAGGGGGATGTAGCGTGTGGGAGGATCACGCTATTCCGCCCAGTTCCCCCTCCCCCCCGAAGAGATGCCCCGACTGACCAGAGGAAGCGCTAGTGCAGCGACCATGACACACCCATATCAGGCTTCCCACCCGCATACACAGCCAATTGTGTTTGTAGGGACGCCCGATCAAGCCGGAGGTAACACGGGAATTTGAACTGAAGATCTCTGTGTTGGTAGGCAACAGAATAGACCACTACACTACCCGGATGCCCAAAAGTTTCTTAAATGCAATGATGATAAGTGTGAGGTCATTCTGTTTGGTCCCCCAAATCCCATCAGCCCTTTTGGTACTAATCTTGGTGGCCTGTCAGGCAATCTTTAGCAGGCTGCTAGGAATCTTGGGGTAATATTCGATGCTAACTTTGGTTTTGATAATAAAATCAAACATGTTGATCAGTCATGCTTTCTCCAGCTCAAGGTAATCTCCAAAATTAGGTCATTTTTGCAAAATTGCCAATCTGTAAAAAGTTGTACATGCTTTTATCTATTCTCAGCTTGACTATTGCTTTGCACTTTACTTGGGTATCAGCAAGGGCTCCCTCCACTGTCTGCAGTTGGTACAAAAGACCGCTGCTCGGCTCATTACTGGGACAAAGAGGCATGACTATATCTCTCCTGTGCTTGCCTGCCTACACTGGCTCTGTGTTATATTTCAAATTGATTTTACATTTTTATCGCTTGCTTTTAAGGCCTTAAACCAGGGCTGGGCAATCTTATCCAGAAAGGGCCGGTGTGGGTGCAGATCTTTGTTCCAAGCAGTTACACACCTGATCCCACTAATCAACCAGTCGAGTCTTTGCTGAGGAACTTGCTTAGAAGACACCGGTGTGTTACTGCTTGGTTTGAACAAAGACCTGTACCCACACCCGCCCTTTCTGGATAAGACTGCCCACCCTTGCCGGTCTTGCTCCTACATACATTTGGGATTTATTGACCTGGTATACATCCTCTCGACCATTAAGATCTGCTGATGGAGCCCTGCTGGTTATTCCCAGGTCTCAGTTTGCCACAAAGGGTGATCAATCTTTTGCTGTTCGAGCCCCCACACTATGGACCGCCCTTCCTTTTGAACTAAGTCTCTATCTTCTTTTAAATCTCGTCTTAAAGCTTTTATTTTTTGTGAAATCTTTTACAAACGTTTGATATTTGTTTTTATTTATTCATACTGTTTTTATTTTTACTCTTACTTATTTGGTCTTATCCTTATTTTTTGCCTTGTCTGGTTTTATTTGTTTGTAAAGCACTTACAAATTTACAGTTTTAAAAAAGTGCTATATAAATAGTTATTATTATTATACAAATGTCCTTTAACTTCATGCCATAATGCAACATAATAACCGGGCCCATTCCTTGGGCCTAGACTGAGGTAGAAGTCTATTTGATGGATAGTGCCTTTCTTAGGATATGAGATGTTCCAAGTAGTGCGATCTTCTGTAGTTCTTGTATTCTGATGTTACCCGGGATCCATTGGGTGTATTTCTCCATCCCTTTTTTTACAAGTCCCTGGGCTCCTATCACTACTGGTATTGTTGTGGTTTTCATTCCCCACATTTGTTCGATCTCGATTTCAAGGTCTTTATATTTCGACAGTTTTTCAGTTACTTTTACTGAGGTGCTCCTTTCAGTTTGGATGGACACGTCGATGAGTAGGCAGCCTTTTTCTTTTTTGTTCTTGATGACGATGTCTGGTCTGTTGGCATTTATCTCACGATCTGTCTGTATTGGCATGTCCCATAAGATTGTGATGTCGTCTTTTTCTGTTACTGTTTGGGGCTTGTGCTCATACCATTTTTCTTTTGTGCTGATGCTGAATTCTTTGCAGATGTTCCAGTGCAGGTATTATTATTATTATTATCATTGGTGGCATGGTAGCGCAGTGGTTAGCATGGTCGCCTCACAGCAAGAATGTCCTGGGTTCAAGCCCTGGGGTAGTCCAACCTTGGAGGTTGTCCTCTGTGTGGAGTTTGCATGTTCTCCCCGTGTCTGGTGGGTTTCTTCCGGGTGCTCCGGTTTCCTCCCAGAGTTCAAAGACATGTAGGTCAGGTGAATCTGCTGTACTAAATTGGCCCTAGGTGTGAGTGTGTGTGTGTGTGTGTGTGTCTCGGCCCTGTGATGGTCTGGCGGCCTGTCCAGGGTGTCTCCCCGCCTGCCGCCCAATGACTGCTGGGATAGGCTCCAGCGACCCTGAGAACAGGATAAGCGGTTTGGATAATAATGGATGGATATTATTATTGGTTGTCTAAGACAGGTGTCGTGCCAAATACCCTCTGATAGGAAGTGTAGCCGTGGCTGCTCTGAGGGTTGTAGCATCAAACGTAGAGGTCAGATGGCTTCAACCCTGGTACCATTTGATTCAGCAGAAAATGCTGAACATTTTTCATGCATAACATATGTATGTTTGTTTCAAATTGTGGGATGGAACACAGAAAATTGCTAGCAGATCCCCACAGAAATGTCCTGCTCTATGGGTGTCTTCATTCCCACATTTTAAACAAACAGACATGTTATCCACCAAATTGTTCAGCTTTTTTTGCTGAATCGAATGATTCCAGAGTTGAAGGAATCGCATCTCTATTTTTTCCATGACAAGCTTTATAAGGGCGGCTCCGCCATGTCAAAAACAGGCATTTCCTGCAGAAATGTGCTTTAAATGGCTCTTTATTTCTGTGTTAGATCCCACGATTTGAAAAATACATGCACATAATACACATCAAAAATTTTCATAGTTTTCTGCTGAATCGAATGGTACCAGGGTCGAAGCCATCTGACCTCTATTTTGATGCTACGACCCTGAGTGCAGCCAGGGACACAACACCTGCCGGAGTACAGAAACTGCACAAGTATGAGCAAAATAAAAACATACCAACTGGCCCACTTAAAAGTAGAAAGCACTTGGAGTGACTACTTCCACCTAAAACTGTCTCAATCCTCAGATATTTTATTCATAGAAAATGTTTCCATCGGCATTTGGCTCTACATCAAAATACACATATTGAAAATCATGAGATATGTCTACTTTGAGTAAAATAAGCGAAAAATGTTAAAAATGCAATCTTGCAACATTCTCTGAAGTAAATCTCTGACGGATCTGTATTAATCTACTGGAAACTGGAAAATCGACCAACTCGGTATAGCACGAGCACTCAGACTCACTACCCTCTACTACTGTACACTGAGCCGAGGCAGTGCCGAGGAGACTGGCTCCCCTCTGTTATGTGAAATGATGTGAAGTTGAAAAAACAAAGGTGTTCTTAGGAGCTTTGCTCAAAATGGCCACTTTTTCCTCTGAATTTGTGCCCTTACTAAATAATTTAATAAATAGCATAATAAAATAAATGAATATATAATATACATATAATAATAAATAGGAAATAATGTAAGTTAAGGTAAAACATTAAATCCTGCATTAACTTTTCAAATGGTCACTTTCAGGTCATTTGCGTGGTAAATTTTGTAAAAAATTAACCTGCAATATGCACTTTAAGTGTTGTTGATAAAAACAAATGCAGAAAATAAAAATCTGGTTATTTTAAGGCCAGACTGTGAGCCAGAACTCGGAAAGTACCTTCTGAAAGTACAAAAATACTCAATCAGCATATGTGTGTGTGTGTGTGTGTGTGTGTGTGTGTGTGTGTGTGTGTGTGTGTGTGTGTGTGTATGTGTGTACACACAGAGCAGCAATGTGGTGTACAATAGACATACACAGATCAAAATGCTCCAAAGCAGCCTCACAACCTACCTAAGTACTCAAAGTACTTATTAATGGTATTCAATTGAGTTTTGGACCACAGTATAGTATAGTATAGTATAGTGTAGTATAGTGTAGTATAGTACAGAGCACAGTAAGAAAAGCAGATCCCATATTGTTTGCATCACAATTTTCCAGCACGCACGTGAGGACACACACGAGCGCACGGGTAACATATTACACATTTCTGCACACATTTAACGCAAAGACGAAGAGAAGAAGCCAACACGTCAGCTGGAAGGAGTGAAGCAGCTGTAACACAAGCCTGACCATAATATAGAGTGGATAAAATGCAAGAACAAAGAAAGAAATCACAAAAATATTGGTGTGGTAATTCGACAGTTGGTGGCAGTAATGCGCCATATGTGCCAATAATAAGAAGATTGCAAACATGAAGCTTTCAGAATATGTCATGTCAAGTCAATTTTATTTGTATAGCCCAAAATCACAACTTATAAATTTGCCTCAAATTTGCCCTTACAGCAACACAACACCCTGTCCTTAGACCCAGTTACAACTCCCTAAAAAAAAAAAGAAGAAGAAAAAAACTTTTAACAGGGAGAAAAAATATGAAGAAAGCTCAGGAAGAGCAACAGAGAAGGGATCTCTCTGCCAAGACGGACAAGCCGCAAAGGTTTGCAAAATTTTTGAGGTAGGACATGCATTCAACATTTTTTTTTAAATGTTCCCCCCTTTTCTCCCCAATTGCCAATTGTATTTGGCCAATTACCCCACTCTTCTGAGCCATCCCGTTCGCTGCTCCACCCCCTCTGCTGATCTGGGGGGGGCTGCAGACTACCACATGCCTCCTCCAATACATGTGGAGTCACCAGCCACTTCTTTTCACCTGACAGTGAGGAGTTTCGCCAGGGGGATGTAGCGTGTGGGAGGATCATGCTATCCCACCCTAGTTCCCCCTCCCCCCTGAACAGACGCCCCAACTGACCAGAGGAGGCGCTAGTGCAACGATCAGGACACGTATCTACATCTGGCTTCCCAGCCGCAGACACGGCCAAATTGTGTCTGTAGGGACGGCCGACCAAGCCGGAGGTAAAAGGGATTCGAACCGACGATCCATATGTTGTTAGGCAACAGAACAGACCACCATGCTACCCGGACGCCCCTGCATTCAACATTTTTGCTAGGCCTCAAGGACATGAGGGCTGTCAATCTTCCTCTATAACCCCATTTAAATTTCCTTCCTTATTATTTCGAATATCTGAATGATATTCCATTTTTTATGCTCGAATTTAGCCTATTATCAATACTCACTATGTACCTATAACATTGTCTACACAGGCTTATGCATTGCCAATGCCACTATCTGCATTTGGTTGTTATACGTTTTGCACACTAGAGAGCATTTCAGCATTACCAATCATTTATTTGTTATTTTTCTGTTTGTTGACAGAAATCCAAAAGGTTTGCATGCAACGCTTCTTAAATGGCCCGGAGTGGTGGATGCATCGCTTTCTGCCATTCCTGATATTGTAATGTTAGAAGTTAACATGGCATATTGAATGTGAGATTGTAGTTCAGAGTCAGACACATAAAACTTTATTGTTCATCAGACGTGACAAAAGCATTTAATTTTCACATGTGGGTAGGTGAAGGCAAGGAGGGTACTTAACCTAATGCTTGTGAAGCACTACTTTATTGAATCAAAAATTGCAAATCTAGCTGTCCAGGTAGCGTAGCAGTCTATTCTGTTGCCTTCCAACACGGCGACCGCCGGTTCGAATCCCCGTGTTACCTCCAGCCTGGCCTGGCGTCCCTACAGACACAACTGGCCGTGTCTGCGGGTAGGAAGCTGGACGTGGGTATGTGTCCTGGTCGCTGCACTAGCGCCTCCTCTGGTCGGTCGGGGCGCTTGTTCAGGGGGAGCGGGAACTGGGGTGAATAGTGTGATCTTCCCATGTGCTACATTCCCCCTGGCGAAACTCCTCACTGTCAGGTGAAAAGAAGCGGCTGGCGACTCCACATGTATCGGAAGAGGCATGTGGTAGTCTGCAGCCCTTCCCGGATCAGCAGAGGGGGTGGAGCAGCGACCGGGATGGCTTGGAAGAGTGGGGTAATTGGCCAAATACAATTCGGGAGAAAAAGGGGGAAAATGCCCCCCCCCCAAAAATCCACAAATCTAGGGTAACTCTCGAGACACAAGTGGGGAGAAGGGCGAGATTCGCTAATGTCAGCAAACACATTTACAAAAAACACATTCGAATAGTAATTTCAGCATTTGATTAGTCTTAATTTTTTTCTTTTTTTTTCTTTTTTCTTATTAGTTTTATACCTGACTCCTGAAATTCATTCCAACAGCCCTAAAGGACATATACACTGTGATTTGGGGAGAAGTTTTGACAAAAACAAGTTGTTTACAAGGAAAACTCCATGGGATGCCTTTAAAATCCATGAACAAACTGCTGACCAGCGGTGTTTAAATCAGGTATGGAGTGATATCAAAGTAATAATTCTTTTCAAATCATCAGAAAAATAAAAGTAAATAAAAAAAAACTGCAGACTGGGTTCCTGCTCATCTTATGAAACTGGTCTTATGTATGGTGAGATACACATGTTTGAGCTGTTCTTATTTGGACTTGACCTACAAGTATAAATGGATGTGCCTTCTTCCATAAACCAATGCCTTAATTGCATGGGTTTAACAAACTTAAAAGCCTTATTGAATTTAAAGAAGTGGACTGATTACCGAGTGAAAACAATGTCTGAAATGAGAGCGAAAGAATAAAATTGATTACAGGAATATACCACCAGTGAGAAGGAAAACAATCTCCATAACAACAGTGTTTGTCACGGCCACTCCTGTTCCAGCCACTCCAGCCCAAGTTCCTGCGTTTCATGTCAAGCCCTGCTCTGGCAACACCATCCCAGCCCTGATTACTGTCCTGTCCAGTAACCCCTAGCTGTTGTTCATTCCCCAAATACATTACCGAGTATTTAAGTTCCGCCTTTAGTTTGTTTGCTGCCAGAGCACGCCATTGTGTGTCCTCATGTGATCTTGATGCCCTCATATTTTCTACCATTAAAATTCTGTTTACCGTTTCTGGGCATCTGAATTTGGGTCTTCTATTCCTGCACCAGTCAATCTTTGTTCCAACTCTCACCTATGGTCATAAGCTTTGGTTAGTGATTGAAAGGGTGAGATTGCGGATACAAGCGGCTAAAATTAGTTTCCTCCGTAGGGTGTCTGGGCTCAGCCTTAGAGATAGGGTGAGGAACTCAGACATCCGGAGGGAGCTCGGAGTAGAGCCGCTGCTCCTTCGCATCGAAAGGAGCCAATTGAGGTGGTTCAAGCATCTGATTAGGATGCCTCCTGGGCGGCCTCCCTTGGAGGTTTTCCGGGCCAACTGGGAGGCGATCTCAGGGTACACGCTACACCAGAAGTTGGTCCACCCCAAGGTACAGGTCCTCCAGCACAAACAGAGCAATATAGTGTACGCTGTTAAGTACTGGGAAGATTGCAGTGACTTGTACATTGGGGAAACTAAACAGATGCTGGCCAAGAGGATGGCACAACATAGGAGATCTAACATGTCAGGCCAGGACTCTGCAATCTACACCCATCTGCAGGCCAGTGACCACTCTTTCAAGGATAAGGATGTGCACAGCCTTGATAGGGAGGAACGGTGGTTGAATGGGGAGTAAAAGATGCCATCTATGTGATGAGGTAATGACCATCCCTGAACTGGGGGTGGGTGGGGGGGCTAACAGTACATCTATCGCCATCTTACAATGCTTTGACTGTAACTATTCCCCAATCCTCTGTGAATAGTATACATGGCCATTGAAACTCTAATTAATGGTCATGTCCATATTTGCACATGAAAGTGGTCGTTGATTTCGGTTGTTATGCAACTGTATTGTTTATAAGGGTGGGGATACCTGCAGTCAGTTTAGACTGAAGTGGTCACTTAGATGAGTGATGAAATGTATCTGTCAATAAACATATCCAGATGAACTGATTCAATCTTCTTTGAATACAGACTTGACCATGGTGCTCAACATCCTGACTGAAGATGATGGTGGAGGCTGCCTACGTGCTGACCTGCTATGTCTCCTTGGAGTATGAGAAGACGGATGTCAACTTTGTCTTCTTCTACAAGAGTAAGGCAGAGAGGGAGAAGTTTGTGGCTGCTGAGAGGAAGTTCATTGAGGAATGCGTGCAAAAAATCATCGCTTTGAAAGAGGACGTTTGTTCGAATGGAGAGAAGCGCTTCGTTGTCATCAACCAGAAAGGTATTGACCAATACTCCTCGGATGCCCTGGCCAAGGCAAGCATTGTAGGCCTACGCAGGACAAAGGGGAGGAACATGGAGAGGCTCACCCTTTCTTGCGGTGGCATTGCTATGAACTCAGTTGATGACCTTAACTGCTCCCGACATGCAGGGCTGGTTTATGAACACACAATTGAAGAGGAGAAGTATGCATTCGTTGAGAAGTGTGGAAACCCTCACTCAGTGACATTACTGGTGAAGGGACCCAACAAGCACACCCTCACACAGATCAAAAATGCTGTCAGAGGTGGCCTGCGAGCAGCCAAGAATGCTATTGAAGATGGTAGTGTCGTGTCAGGAACAGGTGGATTCAAAGTGGCTGTGGCAAATGCTCTAGTCAAACATAAGCCCAAGGTGAAGAACAGAGCCCAGCTGGGAGTCCAGGCCTTTCCAGATGCCCTGCTAGTTATCCCTAAGGTTTTGGCCCAGAACTCTGGCTATGACCCACAGGAGACCCTGGTGAAACTAGAGTACAAAGAGCCTGGCCAGCTGGTTGGAGTGGACCCCAGCACAGGTGAACCCATGGTGGCAGGAGAGGCAGGTGCATGAGACACAGGAGCTGCCATTCCAAAATGCATCCTTGTCTCTTGCCTCTCCTTTCCTGTCAGTTCCGATGGGGTGTTAAAATTAAATAGCACTCTCAGGGTCGTGTGGTGTATGGGACACAAGAGTTGCAAATATGAGATCTCTATCTCTCCATTCTTCCATGCCGGCTCACCACATTGGTGTCAGAAGTGGGATTGTGACACTGTGAGGCCATCGGAAGTGTGTGTGCCCAGAGGCGTGAGGGAGTTAATATGCTGAAGTGCGGGGACGCCCTTCCAGAAGGACGGGGGTACTGTAACGACCGTGGATACCTAAACTTGCTAGCCCTTGGCTAATGGGTCAGACCCTTTAGTTGACTGGTTAGCGCAGTTGCCCATGGTCCGAGCTATCCAGGTTCGATTCCCGGCTACGGCAGATTCCCGGCTGCCCCCTGAATTCACTACACTGGTCGCTGGAATACTTCTTGGATGTGCACATTATGAGTGGTAAAATTTTCCTAGAATGAGTGGAGCCAGATCTTTAACAAGTTTGACAAAGGGACCCCTGGACAACAACACCCAAGCCCCTGATTGGAAGAAGAATGGTAATACACTAAATAAAATGTTCCATTTATGTGCTGTTTTGCTGGTTTTACCAAAGCACAATATCTTTGACAATATTAAGTATGCAGATTTATGCAACTTAACTGAAAAAAGTGTTACATGTATTGTACATTATTATACAGTTTGGGATATGCAAACAACTTTGCCAGTGAACCAAAGTGTGAGTCAGAAGCCTTATTTGGTAACAGGAAGTCATGACTTGATTATATATGCATAATCAGATGTTGGAGACTCATTACACATCTTTCAAGTCCTATTTAGCAACAATTTGGCCATTAAAACCAATTTTCAAGATTGGGCGCTGATCTGGGGTGGTCACGCTGAACAGTCACAATGATTATCTTATAGTTAGTGAGGGTTAAAGACTATAATTTCTTCCTTCCCAGCTCCAGACAACACCATAAAAATCAAGCAAGTCTTTACATGCTTCTGTAGTGTGAGTTGTTCAAATATACAAATTGGAACAGAGATCGTGAAGAGCAAACTGAAATAATAATAATAATAATACATTTTATCTGTGGGCGCCTTTCAGAGCACTCAAGGACACCTTACAGAACACAGTTAAAAAAACAAGCAGCACTGTATCAGATAGCATAAAATCAAAACAAAGCAGGGTAAACAATAAAAAGTCAATACAACATAAGTATAAAATCATCATCTGCACAAAACTCAATGAAGCATGGATCAGACTGAATATGCCAGTTTGAAAAGGTATGTTTTGAGATGGGATTTGAATGTTGAAAGAGAGTCAATGTTGTGAATGTCTTATGAGAGAGAGTTCCATGGGGGCAAAATGACTGAAGGCTCTAGACCCCATGGTAGTCAGGTGGGCCAATGGTGTAGTGAGTTGGAGAGCAGAAGAGGATCTGAACGTGTGGGAGGGCGTGTGGATATGAAGGAGTTCGGAAAGCTAAGAAGGAGCTATAGGTTATTAAGGGCCTTAAAGAAGAGAAGCAGGATCTTGAAGTCAATACGGTATTTAATACGGAGGCAATGGAGTTGCCGAAGAACAGGAGTGATATGAGCTATGGAAGGAGTTCTGTTAATGATATGGGCAGCTCAATTCTGGACCAACTGAAGTTTATGAACACACTTGAGGGGAAGACAAAAGAGGATAAAATTACAGTAGTGAATACGGGACGTAACCAGGGTGTGAATGAGTATGGCGGTGCTGTTAGGTGTAAGTGACGGGCGACGATTAATATTGCCTAGGTGGAAGTATGCAGACCAAGTAACATTGATGATGTGAGCTTCAAAAGATAATGTGCTGTCCAAGATGACACCCAGACTCTTAACCTGAGGTGATGGAGGAACTATAGAATTGTCATTAGAGAAAAACTATCAGGTTTAACCAAAGTAGATTTAGTACCGACGAGGAGGTCCTCGGTTTTATGACTATTAAGTTTGAGAAATGAAAAAAGATGGAAAATTATCAGGAGATGGGAGAGAGAGCATGCCAGAAACATGGAGGAGCCAGTATAAAAGATGAAGAACAAACAGCAAGTACTGAATGCTGGAGTCCAGAGAGGGAGAAGTGGTAGTTGGAACAATGGCAACAACATGAGTGCCTCGATAATGATTACAACCACACTGACAAAGAAAGAACCTGTAGTCATAGGAACACTGGAGTTTGTGTTCAGTTGTGATTATGGAGGGGTAGGGGGTGGCCAGCCTTTTCCTCATCTTTATATGGGTGCTCCTCAGAACCATAGTCATCTTTATGTGTGTGTGTGTGTGTGTGTGTGTGTGTGTGTATGTGTGTGTGTCTAAGATCAGAAAAACTAGAAACCAGTCCATAAATGTATGGTGCCCAGTCTGTTCTGTGTTTTCTATGATTTGAACAGTCCTGTAGTGTGTCCCAGTCAGTAAATGTATTTCCTTCAAGAGACCATGTCTGCATGGTGACTCCAAAAAACCTTAATTCTCCATACCAAGGCGTGGTGTTGAAATCAAGGTCTGAATTTGCCCTTTTGTGTTGACCCAATTGGGCAACAAGACAGCTGGGTCAGAATATGCATTATCTAGCAGTGGCATGTTCAAGCAGTGTTGGGCTTATACTCACTGATATGAGGGTCTGGCAGGATGTGTGCTGCTCTTACTGGACCATGGCGCACCGAAAACAGTTCCTGAGCCTCCCCTGCCAACTGAAGGTAAGAAATAAAATTAAGATATTGTACAACAATGTGTTAACATGCCACAAGCTCAACATCTTCATTACAACAAGAACACAGAAACACCTAAGATATACTTTTCAGTAAAAAAAAACAGCACAAACAGGGCGTCTGGGTGGTGTAGCAATCTATTCCACTGTCTACCAACATGAGGACTGCCGGTTCGAATCCCCATGTTACCTCTGGCTTGGTCGGGCATCCCCACAGACACAATTATCCGTGTCTGAGGGTGGGAAGCCGGATGTGGATATGTGTCCTGGTCGCTGCACTAGCGCCTCCTCTGGTCAGTCAGGGCGCATATCTGGGGGGGGGGGTACCGTGATCCTCCCATGCACTATGTCCCCCTGGTGAAACTCCTCACTGTCAGGTGAAAAGAAGAGGCTGGCGACTCCACATGTATCGGAGGAGGCATGTGGTAGTCTGCAGCCCTCCCCGGATCAGCAGAGGGGGTGGAGCAGTGACCGGGATGGCTCAGAAAATAGGGTAATTGGTCAAATACCATTGGGGCGAAAATCCAAAAAAACAAAAAAGAAACAAAACACACACACACACACACACACACACCATCACCACAGAGGGACATGTTCACTTGTAAATAGCACCAGACAGAACACACAGACCAGTTAAAAGTCCAGCTGAGATCAGAACATCAAGATGCTGCCTCAGTGCCACGTACGTTGGGAAGGCCGCAAGAAAAGACAAGACACTGTTTCAAAAACCACATTCATCTGGTCCGCGGTGGTGTAGCAGTCGAAGCGTCGGCTTTGAGTCGATGCAGTTGCCCGCCGGGGACCGGGGTTCGCGCCCCGGTCTCGTCAGATCCGACTATGGCCGGACTCGATGAAGCAGCAATAATTGGCAACGCTGTCTTCAGGAGGGGGGCGGAGTCGGCTTGTGTTCGTCACATGAATGCGTCTCTGTGTGTGTCGGAAAAAGCAGGGGTTCAGCCTGGATTCACCTTGTCACAAAAGTGGGGAGGCGTCTCCTTCGAGACTGCCGGCCGGAGAGATGCAGTTGTCGAACGCATGCAGTATGAGGGTGGGTGTTTGAACTAAAATAGGGATCGATTGGCCACTAAATTGGGAGAAAAAGGGAAAAATCAGAAATAAATAAATAAAAAAACCATTCATTTAGTCTTGTACATAACGTATGACCTGAGCATGGTGAGTATTATCTCAGAATGTGTCAACAGGACAATAAAACCTTTGACACAAGGACGCCGCTCTGGGGCCGTAGATTGATGGTGGTCCCATGCTGGTTCGAGCTATTGTTTACCACATGTCCTGTGGTAAACAATATTGATATAACTCTTCTTCCCTCCCACAGCAGTCTGAATTAGCCTTCGTAGTCAAGATCATTCAGAGCAAGACCAAGTTCAGACCACGTTTTTAGAGAGGCAAATTTGAGTCAAATCCAAGACTTAAAGGTAGTGAGTCCAAGCAAAGACCAGTGGGGCCAAAACTTCTGTTAAGACTGAAACCATTACAGTTCAACTTCTGTGGAGTACCACAATGGTAACTGTAGCAGTCTACCATAGAAAAAGTAAGAAAATTACATTAAATTTCACTGAGCTCCTCTGGGGAAATTTGATATTCATTAAAAAAAAGAATAAAGGGTCGTCCTCTGTGTGGGGTTTGCATGTTCTCCCTGTGTCTGCGTGGGTTTCCTCTGGGTGCTCCGGTTTCCTCCCACAGTCCAAAGACATGTAGGTCAGGGGAATCTGCAGTACTAAATTGTCCCTAAGTGTGAATGTGTGTGTGTGTGTGTGTGTGTGTGTGTGTGTGTGTGTGTGTGTGTGTGTGTGTGTGTGTCGGCCCTGTGTGATGGCCTGGCGGCCTGTCCAGGGTGTCTCCCCGCCTGCCACCCAATGACTGCTGGGCTAGGCCCCAGCATCCCTGCGACCCTGACAGCAGGATAAGCGGATCGGATAATGGATGGATACATGAATGAAGGGGCGTCCGGGTGGCGGGGCGGTCTATTACGTTGCCTACCAACACGGGGATTACTGGTTTGAATCCCCGTGTTACCTCTGGGTTGGTCGGGCGTCCCTACAAACACAATTGGCCATGTCTGCGGATGGGAAGCCGGATGTGGGTATGTGTCCTGGTCGCTGCACTAGCGCCTCTTCTGGTGGGTCGGGGTGCCTGTTCAGGGCAGAGGGGGAACTGGGGGGAATAGCGTGATCCTCCAACGCGCTACGTCCCCCTGGTGAAACTCCTCACTGTCAGGTGAAAAGAAGCGGCTGGCGACTCCACATCATGGATATATTATAGTAGAACTAGAATACATCCAGGCTCCACGTGTATCGGAGGAGGTAGCCCTCCCTGGATCGGCAGAGGGGGTGGAGCAGCGATCGGGACGGCTCTTAAGAGTGGGGTGATTGGCCGTATACAACTGGGGAGTAAAAGGGGGAAAAATATACCTAAAAAAAAAAAAAGGTATTTGATGTATATCTATTTCAGCCTGCTGCATCTTAAGCTCCAGCAATGAAAGATGGCAGGATTTTAGGTCACTAGCTTGTGTGACTGGGCAGGGCCTGGTGTGTATAATGACGCATTGTTTTAAGCATTTAATACCCCATTTCTTTTTTTCTTTTTTTTTTGCGCTGAATTACAGTGAAACGTTTATCGTCACATTACCAGCGGCCTAATCTGTGTGTTTTAACTCCTTAAACCTATCTGAGGGGATGATCGCTCTTTTGTGCAATTAGTTGCCTTTTCAAAGTGGCGGATTTGGTGCTGTGTTTTTATGAAAAGTGCAAGGGGAGCAGCAGTGGCAGATTAACACTGGACACACGGGCAGGTTAAGAGACTACCAACACTGGGAATTAAATGGGGCCAGCGGGAGGGCTTGATTTTTTTTTTATGCGGGCAAATGGAGCGGGTGGGGAGAGTAATGGAATTTGCCAGATTGAAATGAGAAAAGGCTTGGGAGGTGAGGTTAATGCGCTGGGTTATTGTGCATTATCCTGCCGCTCATCCTCGCCTTACACGGCTCTGTGTGACATCAACCGCCATCAGCAGCATTCCCGCCATTACATTAGTGGTGCTCTGTATGCAATATGCCAAATTGCTTTTCAAAGTGTTTTTTTTTTCTGTATTTTTCTTCACTTTACACGGTTATTCATTTTATTCATCTGATTTGTGGGTTGGGTGATATTTTTGTTGAATCACATTATTTGCTGTTGTGTTTTAATCTCTCTTCGGTGTAATGCCATAAGCCATTAAGTGATGATATGTAGGCCATTCTCACAAGTGAGCATCCATAGCCACAGGGAACACGGTGCTGGACATATTGGGTGATTGAATGAAGCAGGTAAACAACTTGGCGAACAGCACAGAGTGCTTTTGTGATCCAAAAAAACTGTGTGTGTGTGTGCATGCATGAATGCAGTTGTGGTGAGTTTTCACTCAAGGCTGAAACGAAGAGGAGGAGTCTGACAGTAATCTGGATGCATGCGGGAGTTATTGAGGCGCAGTACAGACAATTATCAACTCTTGCTCTTAATTTAAGGCAGCTGGAATGGGCACATGTGAACAAATGAGGTGAAATGTGACTCCTTGAAAAGTAAACCCTTTCGAGCCGTCTCCGCCCACTCGCAGTTAGAAAAACGATAAAATGAGGTGTGGATGTGGAGTTTTCTTAAAAGTTAGAGCTTTCTTTAGAGTAAACTTGGACGCAGACGTAGACAAAGACACTGCATGGACGGTACCGCAAACGTAAGTTCGCCGCGTGTGGGCGCGAATTCACGTTTGCAGCGACCTCACCCAGTACGGTCCATGCAGTGTCTTCGTCCACGTCTGTGTCGAAGTTTGTTTTGTCTTCATTTGATGGCTGGGAGAGCTGGAGCTGGATCAGCTGGCTGAGCTTGGTCTGCTACGTCCTGTGAGCCCAGGGACCACGGCCCTTGATCGGAGAAGCGCCCGAAGAGGTAACACCAAGGGTGGTCTGACAGGACGCAGAAGCGGGGCAGGCTACGCTAACTGCTAGCCCATGCAGACCGGCAGCTCCGTCAGTCCTCCTGGCTGGCGTTTGTTCTCTGGACAGTGGAAGTTTCAGACCATGTTGCACTGAGTGGACTGTGTTGTTAACTGTGTGTTGTTGTTTTTTTTGTTTGTTTTTTTTTGTTCTCTCTGTTTTTGAATGTTTTTGGTGGTGTCGTTTTTGGGAAATTCGGGATGTGTGTTTTCTCCTTTGTGTCGCACTTCTGTGGGCTGGGGGGAACAGAATTGTGTTTCTTTTGTGTACGCAAGTTCACGAAAGAAATGACAATAAACTGTCCCTGATTCCTGAGAAGACAGTGATGGTGGTGTCCATTGGCCTCGTTTTTTTTTTTTTTGTTCTACCACCCTTGAGACAAAACGTGTTTTGAGCTCAGAAAGATTAAAAGTTGACTGCATCTTTACAAAGTTAAAAGAAAAAACTGCTAAAAACAAAATATCAAATAGCACCTGCTCCCTGGTCATACACATTATATATTGTTAAGTTCCACACGTATTTACTTCTTAAACTAAGTAAAATGAGTTATCTTTGACCTGCTTTATTCAACGCGTGCTGCAGAAGAAATATGCATTATTAAACATGAATGAATGGAGCTGGACTTAAAAAGCCTGGACCCAAACTTCCTGCCAAGGCAAAGAATTTATTCATAAAGCAAGTGGATGGCATTTATGATACATCCAAAAATAAGAAGCCGACTTCTGCCATTATGCTGTGTCTGCATATATTGAAAGATCAGTTTCAGATACAGTCTGATAAGAACAGGAAATGCCTTACATCTATCACAACTTCCTATGTTGTGTTTAAAGTTCAAATACAAGCAGTCCCACGCCTCAACGGGAGCAACCAGATGACCAAGTACCACATACAGAGCTGTACCAAGTACAAGTACCACGTACCAAGCTGTGTCAAGTACAAGTACCAAGTACCACGTACCAAGCTGTACCAAGTACAAGTACAAGTACCACGTACCATGTTGTACCAAGTACCGAGCTGTAACAAGTACAAGTACCACGTACCATGCTGTACTAGGTACAAGTACCAAGTACTAAGCTGTACCAAGTACAAGTACGAAGTTGTACCAAGTACAAGTACCACATATCAAGCTGTACCAAGCACAAGTACCAAACTGTATTAAGTACAAGTACCAAGCTGTACCAAGTACAGCCCCACCAGGCTGACCCCTAGTAAGCTTCTCTGTCACCTTAAGTCCTGCCCAGTGTTGTTCTGGCTGGACGAGGTGGGCCACGTAGCATCTCAGAGAGTAACTCATATTACCCGCACTTAAGTGCACGCTTTAATAATACGATCACTACTGTAATTTCCTTCTCTTTTTTTTTTTATCCCCCCCCCCCCCTTTTGTCTCCCCAGTTGTATCCGGCCTATTATCCCATTCTTCTGAGCTGTCCCGGTCGCTGCCCCACACCCTCTGCCGATCCGGGGAGGGCTGCAGACTACCACATGCCTCCTGTGATACATGTGGAGTCGTCAGCCGCTGCTTTTCACCTGCCAGTGAGGCGTTTCACCAGGGGGACGTGGCGCATGGGAGGATCACGCTATCCCCCCCAGTTCCCCCTCCCTCCGAACAGGTGCCTCGACCGATCAGAGGAGGCGCTGGTGCAGCGACCAGGACATATACCCACATCCAGCTTCCCACTCGCAGACACGGCCAATTGATGTCTGTAGGGATGCCCGACCAAGCCGGAGGGGATTCGAACCAGCGATCCCCATCGCAATTTCCTTCTAATGAGGGTTGAGATGATCAGCTGCCTGGCAGTAGGCATGGTGGGCCACACCACCCAGCCACAGAGCATTGTCGGAGGGCAGCTAATCTGCATTGACACACATAGAAATGCCTGGACACTTCCCTCTCAGTATTCATAAAACCTGTCTGTCCGTCCATCTGAGAAGTGAATGTGTGTCTACGTGTTCCTCCTCTGCACCATTACACAAAGTGTTGACTTAGCAACTGTCACAAACCCTTTACAACAACTCAGGACCCACAGACAGAGATGCTTTTAATGCTTACTTCAACATGCGTGCGTGTGTGTCTGGGGGGGGGGGGCAGAAAAATCCTGTAAATTGAGAAAAATGGAAAGAGAGAGAGAGAGGTAGGACAGTGTGTGATAAGAGGACGGGGCTGTGCTGCACCATGTGTGGAGGAACCGGTGTCAGGTCCAACTGGAGATTAAACGGAGTGGAGCCGTACCGAGCCTGGATGTGTCGCTAGATGCAAAGCCCACATCTATATACTCTGGCCTGGCTGTAATAAGGGCAGTAGTAAGTCTGCTGGTAACAAACACATTGCTCATGTACAACAGCCACATCACGTGGCCAACTTGTGTGTGTGTAAGTGTGCGCTTGTGTGCACGCATCAGGGAAAAGAGTGTGTTTCTTCCCCCGTGGCCTGTGGATGTTTATAAAGGGACTGATTAAGGACTTGGGTCTGTTTAGATCTCACAGGATGTATGTGAAGTTTGCATGTTTCAGTGACAGGGCCTACATGAAAGGTGATACCCCGCCAGTCGGGCCTTTGCAGCATTTTACTGCCGGGTTATTTGTTAAATTGCCAAACTGACAAAATCCTCTAATGATTTTCCAACACTGACCCAGAAAAAATGAATGTCGAAATTAGATATTTTTCTCATATTTCCTGGAAATAGTTTTGAGGGTAAAAATTGGCCATGACATAAGAAGATCTTTCAAGAACCCACATTTGAACACACGAGGTTGTACTAATAAATTCTAAACATGGAAGGAAACACTTGTTTTACACAATCATGAAGCAGAATAACGGTCCTGCTCTAGGTTTTAAAAAAAAATCTGATTTAGTGTCTCTGACAAATAAATGACGTGTGTTCAGTGGATGTCACGTCAACCCAAATCATCCCCCTATCAAGTCAGAGCAGAACAGAAGGCCTCCATCTGCAGCCTCCACACAGCCTCCACAGCTCCACACAACCTCCACAAAACCTCCACACAGCCTCCACAGCTGTGGGTGTGGAACACAGCCTGACTCTTTGGCACTTACATGGGGATGAATACATTGTCATGGATTACATGCCTATTTGTGTGTGAGACTTAAGACTTGATGTGTATGCAAATAGAGTGTGTGTGTGTGTGTGTGTGTGTGTGTGTGTGTGTGTGCATGCACATGCTCGTTATGTACGTGTCCTGCTAACTGGCTAATGATCACTGCTGCTAGTCAGTACCTTACACAAGAGATCAGTCCTTAAGAAAAACAACAGATGTGAGAAACACACTGGCTCATAAGTGTAGTAAACAGTGTGTAGTGTGTCTGTGTTATGTTTACCTGTTGCTTTGTTTCACCACTGTTTATTGTAAAGCCACTCTGAGTGTTAGAAAAGCACTATTTAAGTTTAATTTATCATTATTATTATAATAATTATTATTAAAATAATATGGGTAAGAAGATGAAGGATCTGGGCCTCCCAGTAACTCACTGCTCCTCCCTTTTTCTTCCGCGTTTTGATCAGTTATATATTTTGTCCTCTCGATATTGTTCCTACCAAGTTTTTGAGAAAAGCGTCTTTGAGTTGGTTATAGTATTTTATGAATTGTCAGTTGCTCCCTATCAGCTGGTTTTTCTTCCCCTCCAGTTTTAGTGTGGACAATATCTTTATATATATATATTTTAACTCTTCCACTTTAAACTGTAAATCCATTATCGTTTTTGCCAGAAGATACCTGCAAGCCTCCTTAAGATTAAAATTTACAGCCCATTCGTTCTCCTCCTTCCTCTGTACATGCTCCCTTTTGGCTTCATTATGCAGCCACAATATGTTTTTACACTGCTACGCTGATGGCACACAGAGAGAGCAGCTCCACAGAGCAGCCCCGCTACCTCCCCAGCACGGCTCGCCCCACTCAGCAAACTCACACTAACTCAACCCCGAGTCAGCCAGTGTTCACTGGACACTTTACTGAGAGTCAGGGGTAGGTCAAACACTTTACTGATCACTTATGCAGCTACAATATATAAACGTGGAGACTAAACACAGTTATTAATGGTTTAAGTAGTCTAGTAATTTCCATTAATTTTCAGAATTAAGATAATGTAACAGGAGTCTCATGGTTTAAACTATGAATAATGTAAAAAAACGCTAAAATCCAGTGACTGATGAATTTCAATGTTTTGCACACATTTTTTGATGTCTATATTCTCCCAGAGAAAAGTATGACAGAAAAATCCTCCCACGCAGCCCTGGACCTTGCAGTCTGCGTGTCCTCGGTGGTCACTCAGGGTCAAGTATGACCGTCCTCCTTCTGGGCCATTGTGGGTCTTCAAGTGGGTGTAGAGCTAGATCCTGGAGCCACATATTTTGGGGCAATTTGGGCGAGGGTGTGAAGAAGTGGTTGAGGATGTGGTTTGGGTCTTTCTGGTAACTCGCTCCTTGCGGAGTCTGTGCTTGTTTTCAGCAGCACGGTGGTGGAGGTCATGGTCGTAGCGCCCTGCACCCTCACGTCAGTGTGTGCAGAAATGTTGTCAGTGTCTTCTCTTAGCTGGAAAAAGAGACCTAGCCATTGCACAGGACAAACTCCAACTTCCCCAACATCAAATGGGGACTGTTTCACCAACCAGGTGGGGTTCAGGCCAAAAATGTGACGGGCAGAGTCGTGGAGTAGAAGAGGGCTCTGACAAGTCCTTCCAGCAAACAAGAAGAACAGGCACTGGGTGTCCACATGGCAGCATCAGTGTTTCTCCAAGCGCTTTCTAGTTAAGGTGGGCCAGATTAGCAAGAATTCCCCCAAAATGTGTTTTTCATTGTAATGCCGAATTTCATTTGGATTTGTCTTTCATAACAATTTCAAAGCTGGATAAAGCAAGTAACACAACATAAGCAAATGGCACGGTCACCAAGGATCAGCCAGTGGAAAAAGTACAAATACTACACAACAAAAAATTATATATATATATGACGAGTGCGCGACGCACGAAACAGGCCTGTACTGCTATGGATTAAAACTTTTTTTCCTCCATCTGTATTGATATTCCGCTCCTCATTAGTTGAGCACTTATAACAACACCATTGACAGTTACGGGGAAAAAAAACCCCGATAAATATATATATAGTGAGTAAACACAATAGCAGATATTCCCCAAAAGTCTGAATTCTCTTAACTGGACCGTGAGAATTTGACTACATGGATGAATAAGAATTGCATATGGCACCACAGGAAATAGACTGGGAAGGCTCTATTTTTTTTTAAACATTGTTCACGTCCTTAACATTTATTTCTATTTTGAAGTCACTGTTGGTACACATTCAGTACTATTGAGCAAGAGAAGTTAGCTAAGCCAGTCAGCAACACGTGGGCCAGTCGCCACACAATAAGGAGTAGGCAGACCTCTGTAAAACCCAACAGTAGTCTGGCTACCTGAGGTTAGCTGTCACATGCAGTGACATAAACATAATGGTAGTTATGACGTTTTGACCAGTCAGCTGATAAGAAAACAGTCAGAAATAACTTTTCTACATATGTTTGTTGTTGGTTGCTCAATACAACAAAGAAAAAAAGATACGGAGACTGCACACTGATCACCGGTGCATCACTGAAGAGGACAGAGCGTCCTATTGACATCAAGAACACAGTCCTTGAATGTCTGCACAACAAGTACTGCACTGACATCACCACTGACGACATCCCGTAAATGGGATGCCTTATGAATCCCAGATTTAAAGTCAGAAACCAGCAAACCAGCAGTGGCCACACTGAAGACATCATTAAGAGCCATGTTTGAGTTCATAGCAAGGTACAGACAGGACAAACTGTCTAGGCCACTCCAGAAGGAGCAAAAGGAAGGGCTGCACCTGCATCCTCACCAACCAAATAGTCCAAGAAAGGTTTAGGTAGAATTTTGAAAAAGTACTCCTCAAGCACATTAAGTTTTCCAAGGAAGGAGGCAAATGAGCTGGAACCGAACAACTACTGTCAATTACCAACTGTGGAGAGCAAATCCAACCCACTGACATGGTGGAAGCTCCAGTGAGCCAGCTTCCCCAGAGGTGGCCAGCTTCGCCAGAGGTTGCCAGCTTCCCCAGAGGTGGCCAGCTTCGCCAGAGGTGGCAACCTGGCAAGACGAACCTCTGCATCCCTGCCATCAGTTCTCCATTAGGAAGTTTTCAGCACAGCTGGCAACACCGTCTCCTGCCATACGGCATCTTTGAAGCCAGAGGCTGAGGAAAGGCTTTTTTTCCCTGAAACGTCTAAAGTTAACTAAACGAGTGCAATGGTAAGATGTGCAGGATAATGAGTCCTGCGGTATCTGGTTTTATTTTGCAGACTTTATGTATTTTTTTCTCACACGAAACTCGTAAAGTTGCATTAACACATTAGTGCAACAGAAGAAACACTTAAGATAATAAGTGTCACAGCACTTATTTAATTCTTTGTTTTTATTCTTTTCACTTTTTTATGATTTATTTTATTCACTAGTACAACTGAATCAGTACACCCTTTGACAGGGCTATCTTTCATACATGAAGATGTATTTTCATAAAACACACAAAGCACTTTTGCTTTTACTATTTATGATTAAGTAAATGTTATGCTAATTTGTAATTGTAATGTTTATTGTTAACAATGACTTAGCTTTAAAGTGCTTTGCAAATTAGTTTGATGCAACTTTGATGACTTTTTTTCTTAAAATAAGTTTTGTTCAATAGAATAATTAATTTTTACATCACATTAAAAAGCAATAGACAGTAAACTAGTTTTCATGCTTACGGAGCAATTGCTCAGTTTTATGATTAAATATAGTAATAGAAAACAATAAATTACCAGTTCAAATCTAAATTATTGGGAAAAACTTACAATGAAGTTTCCATCTTATCTTAGATGTGCAGGTTTTAACATTTAAGTTTAAAATCTAAGTCTGTTGATTAGAAAAAACAAAAAAATAAACCCCCAAAACTTTAACATCTGAAATACGTGAGATATTTTTAAATTTTAAGGCCATATTATCCAAGCATTATTTTCTGAGTTGCCCAGAGTCAAATAATTTCCAGACCTACTGACCATAAACTGGTCAATTTCGACATCTAGTGGATATAGCGGTGCACTGCAGAAGTGTAAATATATCAGCTTTGCAGGTATTCAGGGGAAATGTAACACTGGCTACCACAACAGAGGTTAAGATAATGACCACATTTTGACTTCATTCATATTAAAACCTCAGAAGCTCTAATCTTGGTTTAGCAAAGACAACATACCCATCTGCTGCTAAAACGCAGAAGTTTAAAGGTCCCATGAAATGGTATTTAGTCAAATCAATGTCAAAACTCCTTCCCCTACAAAATGTCACCTAACAGTTCTGTTTCATCCAGATATGCGGTCTAATGTGCTGTAACAGCCAATAATGGCTGGCCATTTTTGGAAGAATGTGAACATCAATATTGTGTTGGCGAGTTTCAGTTTGGTGGTCTCATTTATTGGACTTTTTTTTCTTTTTTTTTATGTACACAGGCAAGAGCAGGGTGACGTAACCCAAAAATAATTTTAAAAAAAAAGAAAAAAGAAAAAAGCAAGGTCAAAACGTAGTATATGCATGGACCATGTATGGTCAATGTTCGAAATTGTGGCCAATTTGTTACAGGGATAGTCAGTGGTAGTGAAGTGTCTATAATGTGAAGTCCTGGATATTAAATGTTCATCTGCAATTTTCTGCAGCGTCCCCAATAATATTTGTTGTTAAAGTGTGCTGAAGCAGAATACCACAAGAGATGGTCATGTTACGTTCAAGTAAGAAAAAAAAAGTAAATTTAATTCTAATTATAACTATTATAATTATCTGTTAACTCCCCCTCCTCTTTTAGCTGTTTCTTTCTGTAGATGTCTTGTTTTTCTAAGGTCGACTCCATTAAATGGGCTTAGAATCTTCTTCTTTGGTTTTTAGAGGCGGTTTTCATCTGAAATGTTGCACTGGAAGCTGTGGGAAGATAGCTGCGCGAATTTGCATTTGCAGCAGCCTCACCCAGTACCGTCCATGCAGTGTCTTTGTCCATGACTGCGTCTAAGTTTTGTCTTCGTTTGATGGCTGGGAGAGCTGGTGCTGTATCAGCTGAGAGAGCAGGGCAGGCAAAGCTAACTGCATACCCATGCATACCGGCAGTTCCGATAATACTGGGGGCGGTCTGGCGGCAGCCTCACCTGGCGTTGATTGTGGCGTTTTTGATGTCGTCGTGAGGACTGAGGGATGATGTGTCAAGGGCGTCTGGCTGGAAGAGCTGGTGCTGGATTGGCTGAGAGAGCTTGTTCTGCTTCGTCCGTTGGGCCCAGGGACCACGGCCCTTGCCTGGAGCCTCGGGCGGTCTGACAGGGCGCAGAAGTGGGGCGGGCTAAGCTGCAAGCCCATGCAGTCCGGCGATTCCAACAGTCCTCTGGCTGGCGTTGTTCCTTTGGACAGTGACTTTTTTTTTTTACTTTGGATATACATATGTGTTAGTTTGGGTATGTGTGTTCTTGTAGTTTTTGGATGTGTTTTTGTCTTTGTGTTGTACTGCTGTGGGCTGTGGGAAACGGCATTTCATTTCATTTCATGTACCTAAGTGCATGAAGTTTAATGACAAATAGAGTGTTCCTGATTACTGCCTTCTACTGGATTGAGAATAAGACTACTACTACTACTACTACTACTTTCGGCTGCTCCCATTAGGAGTCGCCACAGCAAATCATCCGTTTCCATCTCTTCCTGTCCTCTGCGTCTTCCTCTGTCACGCCAGCCACCTGCATTTCCCCCCTCATCACATCCATAAACCTCCTCTTTGGCCTTCCTCTTTTCCCCTTCCCTGGCAGCTCCATATTCAGCATCCTTCTCCCAATATACCCAGCATCTCTCCTCCACACATGTCCAAATCATCTGAATCTTGTCTCTCTTGCTTTGTCATTAAACCATCCAACCTGAGCTGTCCCTCTAATATACTCGTTCCTAATCCTGTCTTTCTTTTGTCACTCCCAATGAAAATCTTAGCATCTTCAACTCTGCCACCTCCAGCTCCACCTCCTGTCTTTTCATCAGAAACCATATAACATAGCTGGTCTCACAACCATCTTGTAAACCTTCCCTTTAACTCTTGCTGGTACCCTTCTGTCACAAATCACTCCTGACACTTTTCTCCACCCACTCCACCCTGCCTGCACTCTCTTCTTCACCTCTCTTCCACACTCCCCGTTACTTTGAACAGTTGACCCCAAGTATTTAAACTCATATGCCTTCGTCACCGCTACTCCTTGCATCCTCAATATACCGCTGTTCTCCATCTCATTCACGCATATGTATTTCGTCTTGCTCCTGCTGACTTTCATTCCTCTTCACTCTAGTGCATACCTCCACCTCTCCAGGCTCTCCTCAACCTGCACCCTACTCACGCTACAGATCACAATGTCATCCGCGAATATCATAGTCCACGGAGACTCCTGCCTGATCTCGTCCGTCAACCTGTCCATCACCATTGCAAACAAGAACGGGCTTAGAGCCAACACTTGATGTAATCCCACCTCCACCTTGAACCCCTCCGTACCTCCTACCGCACACCTCACCACTGTCCTCATTCATATCCTGCATCACTCCTACATACTTCTCCACCACTCCTGACTTCCTCATACAATACCACACCTCCTCTCTCAGCACCCTGTCATATGCTTTCTCTAAATCCACAAAGACAATGTAATGCCTTCTGACCTTCTCTATACTTCTCAATCAACATTCTCAAAGCAAAGATCGCATCTGTGGTGCTCTTTCATGGCAGGAAACCATACTGCTGCTCGCCAATTGTCACCCCTCCTCTTAACCTAGCTTCTATTACTCTTGCCCATATCTTCATGCTGTGGCTGATCAACTTTATACCTCTGTAGTTGCTACAGCTCTGCCTTTAGGGTACCAGAATGCTTCTTCTCCACTCCTCAGGCATCCTCTCACTTGAAAGCCACTTTATATTGTCATTATACAGGTTACAATGAGATATCTTCTCTGCATTTAGCCCATCCTATTGTATAGGAGCAGTGGGCAGTTGCAGCACTCGGGGACCAACTCCAGTTCTTTGTTTCATTGCCTTGCTCAGGGACACAGACAGCAGTATTAACCCTAACATGCATGTCTTTTTGATGGTGGGAGGAAACCGGAGCACCTGGAGACATGCACATGCAGACACGGGGAGAACATGCAAACTTCACACAGAAAGGACCTGTGCCTGGGGTTTGAACGTAGGACCTTCCTGCTGTGATGCAACAGTGCTAACCACTGGGCCACTGGCAATCTTTCCAAGATTGCTAAACAATCTAGTTAAAAACTCCACTGCCACCTCTCCTAAACATCTCCATGCCTCCACTGGTATGTGAACCAAGACCGGGATGGGGGGGGGGGGGCAAGAGTACATCTGTCACCATCTTACAACTCTGTGATTGGAACTGTTCGTCAAACCTCTGTGAATAGTACACATGGCCATTGTAACTCTAGTTAATGGTCAACAGTTATTTGTACATGAAATTGATCGTTGTTTTTGGTCGTTATAACGCTGCATTGTTTATAAGGGTGGGGATACCTGCAGTCAGCTGAGGTTGAAGAGGTCACTTAGATGAGTGATGAAACATTTCTCCCAATAAATGTGTCGAGATGAACTGATTCAACTTTCTGTGAACTTATTACAAAAACAATATTGAACACGCTTCCTACCTGATTTGTTCTCCCTTACTTCTTCAATCTTTTCTTTCCTAGCTGCTTCCTCATGGCTTAGCCCTCTCTTGGACCTGATCCTCATGACTTCCATCGCTTTCTTTCTCTTTGGACAGTCTGCTTACCATGCCTCATGACACCCCCTACACTGATTACACTTGAGTTCTTGTCTACAGTTTCTGCCGCTGCATGTCTTATCTCTTCATTTATCACATATCCCCAAATCACGTCTACACACACGCGAGCCATGTCCAAATTTCCAACAATGTCTGAACTGAATGGGTTTGGGAACAAAATGCCTTACTGGGTAACTGATATGTTCAAAGAATTCTTTGTCAGGCAGGATTTCTGAGTCAAAATGTAACAACAGATCTTGATGCCCACCTTTCTCTGTCACTCATCCTCAACAATGCTGTGGCTCTCAATAACTCATATTCTGTGACTCTACTTGCATCGACCACATACGGTACTCAATCAACAACGTCCTTTACTGGAGCTCTTCTAATAAGTGGAAAATATGACTTGGTAAACATCAAACTCAGATATTTCCAATGCCTTCTTCACCTGTGTCTGGGATACACATCCAACAATGATCAATCCACTTCTTTTAACATCAACTAAATTTTGACATCGCTAATTTTGTCCTTAATCCAACTCGCAGCTTCGTGTTTCCTCGACAAAACTCCAAACCTGTCCTTGCTCTCAATCAATTTCGTTCCAGCCAAGTGGATTTCTCTTTCGTTCTCTCATCATCACTATAACTCAGGGGTGGGCAATCTTATCTAGAAAAGGCCAGTGTGGGTGAAGGTTTTTGTTCCAACCAAGCAATTACACACTTGTGTCTCCTAATTAAGTTCCTCAACAAAGACTACTGGTTGATTAGTGGGATCAGGTGTGTAACTGCTTTGTTGGTACAGAAACCTTCACCCACACTGACCCTTTCTGGATAAGATTGCCAGCCCCTGCTATAACTTGAAATTTCTTCCCCTCTTTTTTTCTCCCTAATTTCTTCCCACTGCTTCTTTTAAACTCATCCACCTCCATCTTCTTCTCACTTTCTCCATCCAAAGTACCAGGGTTGATATCTTGCAATTGGCACGCTTTTCTACACTGGAGTGACAACATAAACAAATGTCGTGCAGTTAATGACACAAGTGTACTACTACTACTACTACTACTACTACTACTACTACTATTACTCTTCTTCTTCTTCTTCTTCTTGTTTACTGGCGGATAGCAAACCAACTACGTGCATACCGCCACCTACTGTATTGGAGTGTGTAGAGGCCCAAGAGTATGCGGGTATGGAAGAACATTACTAATGTACAAGTTGAGCATCGGGGGAGTGGAGAGGGGCAGGGGGGCAATCATACTCAAGCATGGGATGAAGCAATCGCATCTAATATGAAAACGCCACAAGACTTACTATATTTTGAGTGTATTGTCAGAGTGATTGTTATTTGAGGTGCTTTAGCTGTGCGCTCTCCCTCATGCCTCTCGGCACATGGAGAGCTTTTTCTCTCCTACTCTGCTCTATGCTGGACTGTTAGTGCGTAACCAGAAAGATCAGAACCAGAAAGAGCAGCAAAGTATTTCCATTCTTGGCATTTCAGTAGCATCCATGAGCAGCAATATATTCCATTCGTTAGCAAACAATAAATGTGGATTGAGCAGGAATCGCTGCGCCGATTCATTTTGAAAGAGCAATGGCCAATAGCTCCCACTTCCGTGTTTACCAGTGACATCAGTGGTCAGCCAACCAATCCTGTAACTTAAGTGGTGTTGTTGGTCACTTGATCCAGAAGCTCAATCGTGTAAAAATTATCACTTGATCAGTCAGTCAGTCAGTCACCCTAAACATGGTTGCTCAGGAACATTCGGGTTTGTAGGGCTGGCCCGCTGGCCTGGTCCAGCCAAAAAAAAATTGTATTTTTCATTAACCTTTTTCGTGATTTTCTAGACAGTGTTAAACAGATGTAAATGTTGTGCAGATGAAAGAGGTAAAAAGAACGAAAATCCATTTTTCATTTCATGGGACCTTTCGAAACATTAATTATTAACATAACTGTGTAGGCCCATGAAGTGCAACCCTTACAGATATGCTCCAGATCTGCATCCCATCAGCGTAGCCAATCATGAGGCAGAGAGGAGGGTCAGAGGCACCATTGTGCATTTCCATGAACTCTGGGTTCCAGGCCGTGTCTGTCCAAACAAGAGGGTAAGACAAAAAGGGAAAATGTCAGATGACATGCTTAATCATCCAGGAATACAGCCAACAGTTCACAGAGGCATTGGACAATAGTTGTCTATAACAATTAGATAATATGAAACAGTTTGCTGATTCTCTATTTATATTTAATATTAAGCAAGTCATGTGGGACATGATTACCAACAAAAACTTTCCCAAGCAAAGACATTCAGTTCCAGAGGTCAGATTTAATCTCTGAATCACATGGGGTCAGCAGTTTAACCAACGTCACCAAAATAATGGATAAGAAAACCTAAAAGACTTATCTCAAAAGGTATCTTTTTTTTTTTATTTAGGTTGGATTTACAGAGTAAGAGAAGTGTTTGAGACCCATAGCATGCTATAAACAAAACATATTTTAACGATCTTCCAAATGAATAATTCCTCCAGATTTCCTCTGTGCAGTGAAAAATAAATCTAACTACAGATTTGTTTAATCACTTTAGGTTTGTCAAGAAGGAAAGGGGTCAGCAACCTTTTGGATGTCCCATGCCACTTTTAACCACTGCGAGATGTACATCGTCAAGAGCTACACTGAATACCGACACGTCTTTCAATGAATTTCATCTTTCACTTCCGGTGTGGGAAGATGGCGGCGCGGCCTCGTGTTTGCAGCGGCCTCACCCAGTGCCGACTATGCATTGTCTTTGTCCACGTCTGCATCTAAGTTTGTGTCTTAGTGCGACGTTTTTTATTTTGTTTGTCAAATTTTTTTTTTCATTTAATGGCTAGGAGCGCTGGCGCTGGATCGGTTGGGAGAACTTACGGCCCTTTCCAGAGCTGTATGCCCCTGCCCGGAGCTGCACCTGTGAGGAAACGCTGAGGCGGTCTTGCCTAGCTTCGACTGTGCGGTGTTCGCGTCGTCGTGTGAAGTGCGGGGGAGGTGTGTCGAAGGCTGGGAGAGCTGGCATTGGATTGGCTGGGGGAGCCTGGTCTGCTCGACCGATGGGCCCAGGGACCACGGCCCACCTGGAGCTGTGCCCGGGGAGGAATCACCGAGAGCAGCCTGACAGTACGCGGAAGCGGGGCAGGCTAAGCTAACTGCTAGCCCACGCAGACCGGCAGTTCCAAGTCATCCTGGCTGGCGTTCGTTCTCTGGAGAGAGGATTTTTTTGGACTGTGCTGCACTGAGTGGACTGTATTGTTATCTGTTTGTGGGTTGTTTTTTTTTTTTGCTTTATTCTCTCTGTTTTTTTATTTTTTTGGTGGTGTTGTTTTTGGGATATTTTGAATGTGTGTGTAAACTACAAAAGACTCACTGGCCGGTTGGCTGATGGAGTTGGCCCCTTTAGCCGAGTGGTCAGAGATGTCGCCTTGTGGTGCAGTGCGCCTTGGGGCCGACCAGCCAGTGGGTCTTCTGTAGTTTACAGTAGCCACCGTCTCCTGGAAGCGCGCCGTGTCATTCCGCACTCCGAAGAGACTCACGAGGATCTGCACGCTTCCGGACCCTCCCGGATCCCACCGCTGCAGCGTAGCTCAATCAAGCCTGCTGCAGGATTCGATCCGAGGCACACTGCACCACAGGGCGACATCTCTGACCGCTCGGCTAAAGGGGCCAACCCCACCAGCCGACCGGCCAGTGAGTCTTTTGTAGTTTACATGATTTTTTGTTTCGTTTTGTTTTGTTTTTTGCACTACTGTGGACTGGGAGAAACCAAATGTCATTTCTTTGTGTATGCAAGTTTATGTAAGAAATGACAATAAATTGTTCCTGATTCCTGCTAAATTTTGCTGGTGTTTTACGTTTTCAGCCATGTCTGTAATGCACCTCTCGGTGCATTACGGTCGTTTCTTTGGTCCTGTTGATGACCGTGTCTTTGTTTGGTAACCCATCAACTATGACCTGCGAACTGCTGAGGAAAGCCTCCTCTTTAAACTCTCCATCGGAGAATGGCTCCCCGTGTTAAGCGATGAACTGTATGACTTTATATAGCTGCTCTCTGTAGCTTGGTTTTGGCGGCACATCGGGTTGTAAACACGCGGCTTTGCCTCCCGTACTGGGCCACTGCCCTCGATTGCTTTTTTTTTTTTCTCAAAGGGCAACAGCATAAATGTAGGGCAAGCTATTCTCATCTAGGGAGTGAGACTGCAAGTTGTCTCAGAATACAAATACTTGGGAGTACACAGAGATTCAAACCTCAGCTTCAAAACCCACATAAAAAGGCTCTGCAATAAACTAAACTTTAGCAAATTTCCGGTTTACCAGAGACTTCCTATCAACTGAGGCAGTAAAGATATACTTCCACACAATGGTTGTGTCCTACATCACCTATTGTCTGATAAGCTGGTCTAACACACACGCTACAGCATTAAAACTACTGGAATCATTATACAAACAAGCATTCAAAACCTTAGACAAGCAGCCATTCCCTTTTCATCATTGCCATATTGTAAAAAAGCATATGCTACTTAGTTGGGAAAACCTCATCAAATACAAAAAATGTCTGCCAAGTTTATAAGATCATGCATGGTTTAGTTCCTCCTCCTCTGTTCAGCTTCATCAACTTCAAATCTACCACAAACAGAGCTACTAGAGGTGCACCTAGAGGGGACTGCACAATCCCACTCAGGAGAACTGCATTTAGTCAGGCCATCTTCTCCTTTAAAGCATCGCATCAGTCGAACTCAGTACCACAATAAATTAGAGTCCCCATCATATTATTAAGTTAAATGTAATGTCAAGAAATGGCATATTAAGAACCAACAATGTCAACATTGATGCTTTTCATACACCTTTAACATGTTTAACTGTATTGTACATTAGCTGTGTTGTATGTATGCTTTATATATATACACACACACACACACGTATATATATATTGTATCTTTTTCTACATTATTTGTATATTATGCAAATATTTTCTTGTTTGTTTGCTCTTGTATATTAATTATGTTGTTTGTTGGTTTTTTTGCACTATTATTCTAGGATGCCTAACCAGCTATGTTATATGGTTTGGAGACAGTGGCACTGACAAAAGACAGGAGGCAGAGCTGGAGGTGGCAGAGTTAAAGATGCTAAGATTTTCAGTGGGAGTGACGAAGGACAGGATTAGGAAAGATTATATTAGAGGGACAGCTCAGGTTGGACGGTTTGGAGACAAAGCAAGAGAGACAAGTTTGAGATGGCTTGGACATGTGTGGAGGAGAGATGCTGGGTATATTGGGAGAAGGATGCTGAATATGGAGCTGCCAGGGAAGAGGAGAAGAGGAAGGCCAAAGAGGAGGTTTATGGATGTGGTGAGAGAGGACATGCAGGTGGCTGGTATGACAGAGGAACATGCAAAAGACAGGTAGAGATGGAAACGGATGTTCGGCTGTGAGGACCCCTAATGGGAGCAGCCGAAAGTAGCAGTAGTAGTAGTAGTAGCAGTAGTAGTAGTAGTAGATCCTAGGATGCCTAACAACATCAGGTAAAGGGACTGCCGATGGAAACTAGCCTATTAGCAAACTTGGGTACATTTACATTTGTTTCAAATGTTGATTAATGTACATTGTCCCTTCCCACATATATGTTTAAATAAATAAAATTCAGCTTTATGAAGTCGATTGATAAAAAAAAAATCAGGTCGTCCTCTGTGTGGAGTTTGCATGTTCTCCACGTGTCTGCGTGGGTTTCCTCTGGGGACTCCGGTTTCCTCCCACAGTCCAAAGACATGTAGGTTAGGTGAATCGGCCATACTAAATTGTCCTTAATTGTGAATGCGTGTGTGTGTGTGTGTGTGTGTGTGTGTGTGTGTGTGTGTGTGTGTGTGTGTGTGTGTGTGTGTGTTTGTGTGTGTCGGCCCTGTGATGGCCTGGCGGCCTTGTCCAGTGTCTCCCCGGCTGCTGCCTGATGAGTGTTGGGATAGGCTCCAGCATCCCCATGACCCTGAGAGCAGGATAAGCGGTTTGGATAATGGATGGATGGATGGATGGATGGATTCAGCTTTATCAGCCTTTGAAGTTTTTCTCATGCCTCGTTTCAAAATGATATTTTATACTTGAAGTTTGACACGCAACATTTTCGCAGCAGAGAGTGCACACCGCTTGGTCCTTTCGTGAAATAAATCTGAATTCCTTTGTCCACCTTGCCATGGCAGAGAAGCTTGCAATGTACCAATGATCCCAAGAGCTATGCCGTCCGGAGCCTAGCTCCTGGTAGGGTCACCTAAGGCGGATAGGTCAAAGAGGAGGTTCCAGACGAAGTGCAACAAAGACCTCAACGGCGAAACTGATGGAAGATGTCTCCAGGTCACAACAGCAGTGAAGGCGGATGAAGGCTGCAACAGAGGGTGGTCCCCAATCGTCTTGGTTCTCCATGTCATTGTCTCCGACCACCCCCTGCCAAGAACTGCGTGGTGGCTGCAGGCACATCAACCACTCCACATAAAAAACTGTCACGCACAGCCGTCCTCCCATTATGCAGCTCCAGGATCGTCCTCTACACCCACCTGAGGACCCAGAGGGACCCAGAGGGAGGACGGTCATACTTGACCCCGAGTAACTGCCGTGTGTGTGTGTGTGTGTGTGTGTGTGTGTGTGTGTGTATGTGTGTGTGTATGTGCGCACGTGTATGCATGCAAGTGTGTAGCACGCAGGTCTTTTGGCATGTGGAATCTAGACGAAGAGACAAACAGAAGCAGTAAATAAATAAATAGATAAATGCCCATTATGAAATTGAACTGGCACTCGGGTCTGTGATTCTTTTCTAAACTTTGTAAAGTGGCATGGGAAATCCAAAGGTTGCTGACCTCTGATACAGAGAAAGACAAATCTGTATGCTTCAGAAATATTAATCATCCTTTGCTGTGCTGTCTATATAAGCAGCATTTCTGGTGAAAACAAAAAAAAACAAAAAAAACAAAAAAACTTCTACAATAACCTGGTTGCATAAGTGTGCACACCCTTTTATAATTGGAGGTGTGGCTGTGTTCAGGATTAACCAATCACGGGGTGCCCCGCTGGCGCACCTGGTACAGTGGTACCACATAAGGCTGAGCCCTTATCGCGGCAGCCTGGGTTTGAATCTGGCCTGGGCCCTTTGCTGCATGTTATCCCCTCTCTCTCCCCTGTCTTTCCTGTCTCCCTACTATCACTATCCAATAAAGGTGGAAAATGCCATAAAAACATCTTAAAAAAAAAACCAAAACAAACCTAATCACATTCAAACGCATGTTAAATAGTAGTTAGTATACGCCTGCCATCAATTACAGTGATGGTGATTAACCCCAAATAATGTTCAGCTGTTCCCGCAGGAGTTACCCGACATCATCTCGGTTGCATCCAACTGCAAAAGCCATGGTCCACAAAGAGCTTACAAAGCCAGACAAGGAGGAAACTGGTCAGGGAAGCTGCCAAAGGGCCAACAACAACATTAAAGGAGCTGCAGGGATTCCTGGTAAGTACTGGTTGCTCCCTACATGTGACAACAATCTCCCGTATTCTTCATGTCTGGGCTATGGGGAAGGGTGGCAAGACGGAAGCCTTTTCACATGAAAAAAATACATCCGAGCCCAGCTAAATTTTTAAAAAACATACATCCAGTCCCCCAAAACCATGTGGAAAAATCTGTAATGGCCTTAATTCCCAAAATGTTTGGAGCACAAACAACGCAGCACATCACCGAAAGCACACCATACCCACAGGAAAGCATGGTGGTGGCAGCACCAGGCTTTGGGGCTGCTTTTCTTCAGCTGGAACTGGGGCTTCATACTCATGGTGAAGGGAATCATGAATAGCTCCATATGCCAGGTGACTCTGGTGCAAAATCCTCAGGCATCTGCTAAAAGGCTGAAAAGGAATTTGACCTTTCAGCACATCAACCAAAAACATACATCCAACTCAACAAAGGAATGGCTTCACCAAAAGATCAACTTTTTTCAAATGGCCCAGACCTGAATCCAACTGACAAGCTGCGGCAGGGTGGCCTGAAGAGGGCAGTGCACAGGAGATGCCCCCGCAATCTGACGGCTCTAGAACGGAGTGGGGAAATACTGGCAATTCAAGATGTGCCAAGCAGATCCACTTACCCAAAAAAAGACAGAGTGCCGTAATAAAATTAAAAGGTGCTTCAACAAAGTATGAGTTTAGGGTGTGCACACTTATTAAACCTGGTTATTGCAATATATATATATATATATATATATATATATATATATATATATATATATATATGCAGTGCTGCTTGAAAGTTTGTGAACCCTCCAGACATGGTCACTGTTTTTGTAAAAAACATTAAGACAAGCTTATTACACATACATCCAAATCCCAATTTGTAAAGCACACCTTCCAAATAATGGACACACACACAAAAAGAGATATATTTTCATTATTTAATTCAACAAAGGTGGTTTATTTCACAAAAACTGAAAATTTAACATGTGCAAAAGTATGTGAACCTTGTATTAGTAGCGTGTGGCTCCTCCTTTTGCAGCCATTACTTCAACCAAACGTCTTCTGTAACCACTAACCAGTCTCTCGCATCTGCTTATGGGGATTTTTGCCCACTCCTCCTTGCAGAACTCTGCCAGTTGAGAGAGGTTGGAGAGACATCTGGTATGTGCCAACTTCTTCAGGTCTCGCCACATTTCAATTGGATTAAGGTCCAGACTTTGACTGGGCCAATCCAGAGTACGAATCCTCTTTCTCTGAAGCCATTCCTTTGTAGTTTTGCTGGAATGCTTTGGGTCATTGTCTTGTGACATAATCCATTTTTGTCCCAGCGTCAACTCCCTGACTGATGGCAGGAGATTCTGATCAAGAATTTGTTGATATGCTGGAGAATTCATGGTTCCTTGGATAATATGGAGTCGTCCAGGTCCAGAAGCAGAAAAGCAGCCCAAGACCTTCACATTTCCACCACCATGCTTCACTGTTGGGAGGAGGTTCTTTTCTTCATATGCAGTGTTGGCTTTTCTCCAAACATGTTGGTTTTGATTGTGACCAAATAATTCTATTTTGGACTCGTCTGTCCAGAGAATGGACTTCCAGAAGGCCTCTGGTTTGTCCAAGTGCTCTCTGGCAAAGTTGAAATGGGCAGCTTTGTTCTTTTTTGAGAGCAGAGGCTTCCTTCTAGCAACCCTCCCATGAATGTCATGGCTATTCAATTTTCGTCTGATTGTAGAGGCATGCACATTTGTCCCAGATGCTACCAGAGAGGTCTGCAACTCTCTAGAGGTGATGTGTGGGTTGACCTTTACCTGATGTATTATTTTTCTGGTGCTTCTGGGTGATAGTTTTGATGGGCGTCCACTTCTAGGGAGAGTTGCTGTCCTGTTGAAGGCCCTCCATTTGTAAATTATTTGTCTTACAGTGGATGGATGGAGCTGGAATCTTTTGGAGATGGTCTTATAGCCCTCCCCAGACTGATGGGCTATCACTACCCTCTTCTTCATGTCCTCGGATATCTCCTTTGCTCTCGGCATTGTTGATTTGTATGGGACCACAGTGGTTTGGTTGGTTTCCTCTCTCTTTTAATTAGTGCAGGCCAAACCCATTCCCAAGGATGTCTCATTTCATTGGTCTGCTTAAATGATTAATTAAGCACCCAAATGTGTTTCACCTAAGTCTGTTACCTGCTTGATTTAACCAATGCAGCTGGGGGTTCACTTACTTTTGCACATACACTAATTCCATGTTTCATGTAGTTTTTGGGCTACTTAAACAAGTCCCACTAAACAAGTACAAGAAATTGATAAACATATATCTGACATTTCATACATAAAAACTGGTGATGATAAAATAAGAAAATCATGGTAAAACAACAGAAACATCTAAACTGCTCAAGGGGTTCACATACTTTCAAGCAGCACTGTATATATATATATATAGTATATATATATATATATATATATATATATATATATATATATATATATATATATATATATACACATATATATATATATACATATATATATACACTACCGTTCAAAAGTTTGGGATCACATTGAAATGTCCATATTTTTGAAGGAAAAGCACTGTACTTTTCAATGAAGATAACTTTAAACTAGTCTTAACTTTAAAGAAATACACTCTATACATTGCTAATGTGGTAAATGACTATTCTAGCTGCAAATGTCTGGTTTTTGGTGCAATATCTACATAGGAGGATAGAGGCCCATTTCAAGCAACTATCACTCCAGTGTTCTAATGGTACAGTGTGTTTGCTCATTGGCTCAGAAGGCTAATTGATGATTAGAAAACCCTTGTGCAATCATGTTCACACATCTGAAAACAGTTTAGCTCGTTACAGAAGCTACAAAACTGACCTTCCTTTGAGCAGATTGAGTTTCTGGAGCATCACATTTGTGGGGTCAATTAAACGCTCAAAATGGCCAGAAAAAGAGAACTTTCATCTGAAACTCGACAGTCTATTCTTGTTCTTAGAAATGAAGGCTATTCCATGCGAGAAATTGCTAAGAAATTGAAGATTTCCTACACCGGTGTGTACTACTCCCTTCAGAGGACAGCACAAACAGGCTCTAACCAGAGTAGAAAAAGAAGTGGGAGGCCGCGTTGCACAACTGAGCAAGAAGATAAGTACATTAGAGTCTCTAGTTTGAGAAACAGACGCCTCACAGGTCCCCAACTGGCATCTTCATTAAATAGT